>NW_015112909.1:228414-301832 GCF_001443285.1 Poecilia latipinna
GTGTGTGTGTGTCTGTGTGTGTGTATGTAGGTGTCTCTCTCTGTGTCTGTGTGTGTGTGTGTGTGTCTGTGTGTGTGTATGTAGGTGTCTCTCTCTGTGTGTGTGTGTGTGTGTGTGTCTGTGTGTGTGTATGTAGGTGTCTCTATGTGTGTGTGTGTGTGTGTGTGTGTTCCCTACCCTGCGTCCTGTTCCCCGGTGAACTACAGGGACTCTCTCCTCCCCCGTCAGAGTGTTGATGTCCAGCTTGGTGGGATCTTTGCAGCGATGCCTCCTCTGTTTGGGACGCTCCACAAAGCTGTGCAGGAGACTCGCTCCCGACTGAAACGAGACAAAATAAAGTCATTAAAAACATCAAAGTCTCCATGTTATGTTTTTAAGAATGATTTGGAGTCACAACGCTGCCTCATCATGTCAGTGTTAACATCTGGTCCAGCAGGTTTGTGGTCTGCAGCGCCCTCTGCTGGCGTTCTTCTGAATAACTGCTGTAGTTTGTTGTTTTGTGCGGCCTTACTTATTTTCTGCATTTCCATTAACCAAACAATTTCACAAATTGAAATTATGAAAATAAATTTTCTTAATGGAAGCACATCAATTTGGAAAAATGTTTTTCAGGCGTACCAAAACAGATGTATTTTGAAAAACTGCAATGGAAATATTGCATCTCAGGAGTCACATGATCAACATCCCGATGTTACTACTGGCAGAAACGGCAAAGATGACGACAGGAAGTGGAAGAAGGATGCTGGTTTGTTTTAGTTTTTTCAAACAGTGAACAATCATTCAAATCAGTGGATTTAAATTATTTTTAAAATGACTCAATAATTCTTCCCAAACCAAGCAGCTACTGGGCAGCGATCACCGTTTCCTTAAGTTCATCACTCGCTGCATCTCCATTAGTCATAAAATTGTTCAAACTGTAATTCCAAAAATAAATTTGCTTCATGGAAACATCCCAACTTTGAAGAACAAAATGTTTTTGGTGGTGAGATGGATTTTTTTCTTTTTTCACATCTCAGGATGACCAACAGCCCGATGTTACTGTTGGCTGAAACGCTGAAGAAGACGACAGGAAGCAGCAGGAGCAGGAATATTTTTCAGTTTCTCAGAATGAGTCACAGGACTTTGGTTTTTAGAATACTATTAGATTCATAGCATGCTATTGGCACACAGATCTACGTCTGCCAGGCCCGGGACCATGCTGCTGCAGCCGTGCTGAGTGTGATATAACTGTGACGAGGCGTTGAGCAGCACTGCGCCCCGCGCTGACTAACTGCATCTTTACACCTCAAATAAAGTCATTATTTACTTCAGGCTGAAATAAAATGTTTCTGCCAAAGCAACTGAAGTCTATTTTTCTTTTATTATGCTTTTAAATTACAAATAGCCATAAAATGTTATTAATGAAAACAACTCTTGAAGGAAAGAACTTCTTTTTTTACTTCCATGTGTTTCCAATCATTGGAAATCCACACTTTCAGAATCTGTTAATAACTGAAAACAAGTAGATTTGTTAATTTGTTTTATCGTGGCTGTTCACATTTACAAAACGGCGCCACTTTTCTCATTAGGATGAACAAAGAAAACAACAATAAGTGAGTTTAGAGACTAATATTTTGACTTCAGGTTCATATATAAAGATGTTGTTGTGGAAACAATTTCAAGTTAAGTTAGGTCTATGATTGTCAGCTAAATGGGTTAAGCTAACGCTCCATTTAGCTAATGGAGTTAACACTGAACAACAACAAAACGTCTGAGAAACGCTGCTTTAATGCTGTATGAGCTTTACTCAAAGAACCCACAGGCCCAGCCACTCCTGCTGCCAAACTCTAAACCATCTATCAGCTATTAGCCAAAACCTGGTGGAGCTGCGTGCGCGTCAGCTGCTCTCCTACCAGCAGCTGTTAACTTTCACCTGAACCAACAGAGATACGTACGTGAGCGAAGGCCGGCAGATCCATGCTGTAGCCCGGATTCTGGCTCAGCCACTCGATCAGGCCTTTGCTGGCCGCTTCCCTGTCGATGGCCACGATCTCTGGCTGAGGAGGCGTCTGGGTGGGGGTGGGGGTGGAGGAGGAGGAGGGTGTGGGAGGACCAGCAGGCCGCTCGGACGGAGACGGGGACGGCGAGGAGGTGGAGGACGACACGGAGGAGTGGCTGATGGCCTCAACCCGAGCCTGTAGGGGGACACACAGATGCAGATGAGGTGACACGTTATTCTTCGTTAAACCCCAAATCTGTAGGCAACGCAAATAATTCTTAAATACTGAGATTTTAGTCTGGTCAGTTATGAGCTGTTTTAGAGTCTCTGTCACTTTAAATCCAAATAAGCTGCATCTGGCCACGCCCCCACCTCAACATTTACACTCTCACATGAAAATGGCTGCAAACAGAGTTATTCAACTGTACATGTTTAAAAAAGAAAAAGTGGTTGAAGGAAAACAAGATGGAGACAACATGAATTCTCTTTGTTTCCAACAATGGTGAAAGAAAAGCAGAAATGGAACCTCCTGCACAACCAACAAGTCAGGTCCATGTACATTCAGACAGTTTTTCGTCTGAAACAAAAAATGAATGTTTATGTTTACTAAATGTTTACTAAACCAAAGTGAAAAGTTGGGTAAAAACCCCAAAAACAAAACAAAACAAAGAAAACAAACTGCCTCAACATACACGCAATCAACAACAAAACACTTGTCTTTTCTAGCAGCCATTGTACAACCAACCAAAAGTGCTGGAGCTCTGCCAGGGTTGCTAAGTAACAGGAAGGCTTGGCTGGGGTTGCTAGGTGATGGACTGAACTCTGCTGGGGTTGCTAGGAAACGGCTGTCTGCTGATTTGTGACATTACATCCCGGAGGTTTTTTAAACGGCTCATTTTCCAGACATCAAAAAAATATTAATTTATTACCAGAATTCAACTGGGTTTCTTTTTTTAAGAAACACTTGACTTGTTTTTAGAAGCAGTAGAAACCCAAGTGGAAAAACAAAAATGTACAAAATTAAAATTCTGATTTTCCTTTAAGCCCTTTTGGGTTTTCCCTGTTTCTCCTGAGGTCGCCCTCAGTTTCTCTGCCTGTTCAGACCATAAGCCCCGCCCCCTCCACCCACCTGAGCCTCCGGCAAGTGCAGCCCTCGGCTCTTGGCGAACTCGGAGTACAGAGCCTCCACGTTTCTCCGTCTCCCTCTCCTCCTCCTCAGGGAGTCGTCTCCCCTCAGGCTCCCGTTGACGATCTGCCCTGTGACCGGGTGGATGAGCCCCGCCTGCAGGATGCCCGACATGTCGATCCCCACCGAGCCGGGCAGCGGCGCTGTGATGGGCGGCAGCGGCGGCAGCTTGTGGCTGCCTGCAGCGCCGGCGTTTGGGTGGCCGATTCCAGCTGCTTCGTTCGTCCCCGCACCGCTCGTGGTGCTGATCTCTCCAGAGGATTTTGTCAGATCTATCGCTGCTTCCTGCCAGCCGTTCAACATGGTGCCAGCGCGGTGGGACGGAGTGGTCACCACCGCCACCTTCTCTTCACTGGAGCTGCTGGCGGCGGCAGCGGCGCTCGTGTGGCTCGGCGACGCAGACTTCCCGGCTAAGATCTTAGCGGCCGCGGCAGCTGCAGCGGCTTCATAGTCGAAGGACCGCCGACCTCCGGCCCGTTTGAGCTCAGGGAGGAAGGGAGGAGCCACGAGCCTCTCCTGCAAGAGAGGCAAGGAGGTGAGGCGCCAAGCTGCGCGCCCACATGCGGCGCCCCGCGGCACGTACTGTCCGGGTGGGCAGGGTGGGTGAGACAAGAATGGGAGAGAGATGATGGCTTTGGTTAAACACACATATGGACTGAGACACAACGCACGGGCTGCTGTGGATTCAGACCTGGGTGAGAGTCAACCTGATGAGGTTTGGAAGCTGCATTAATAATTTTAGACACATTGCATGTTACTGTTTACTTCCAGCGATCAACGCCGGAGGGCAAAAAGACGATTCTTTGACTTTTCATCCATAGCTGCGCTGCTGCAGTTGAACAATTAAATTAAACCTGGACCTGTAGGTATTAATTTATTGCAGTGTCACAGCAAAGGGAAAAATATCGCAGAAAAACTGTTAAAAAAACAACTAAACAACTCAAATCTTTCATTTATCCTGCTCTCCATGTCGGCTACACTACACACAGACCTGTTGCCATAGCAACTGACTGACAACTCCACTAATGTTTCAGGATTCACCACCAAAAAACATGCAAACATTTCCCAAACAAAGAACAGAACATTCAGTAAATAACTGTTTTATGTTTTTAGGTTTGATGCTTATTTTGAGATTATTAATAAGTGATTGCTTTGGTAGATTAGCTATCGCTGCTATTAGCCAAGCTAATACAGTGGTGGTTGATTAGCTAATTTAAACACCTGCTCTACTGATGATCTGTCAGAGTTGGTGAGGCTCAGCTTTACTTTTAATTTTTGTAACTGAACCAAGACACACAGGATTCCACATCACAGCTACATGTTAAGTTCTCATAGTCAAGCTAGCATAACTGACCTACTTCCCTCTCCCTCGCTATTTTTTTTTTTATTCAAACTTTCTCCTGGCCTTGTGATCTAGTTGTCATAGTGTTGATAGCAAAGCACTGCGTCCCTTTTTCTTTCATATATAACACATATATTTAAGGTTTAACCCGTTATATCAGCAGTTAAAACCAGTGCTAGTCATCGTAGGCGAGCAGTTTTTTGCCCTCCAGCAGGAAGCTGGCTGCAGGATCTAGCATGTGTGTCTTCACGCTACAAAGCGCAACGGGATCATCTACCCAAGTCTGATATCCGCATATAAAGCTTTACATGGTACAGAATAAGCAACAAAGCAACATGTTGACAGGAGGTGCCCAGTGCTGCAGGACTAACTGAAGCTAATTCAACGTTACTCTGTTCATCATAAAGGGACTTTAATGTTTTTAAAACACTGTAAAATATCTACATATTTATTAACTGATCCGTGTTTATTGCATTTACAGTGTTTTCATTATGTCAAGTTTCAACAACAAACTTCAGGTTTTTCTGGACCAAGAATACTTGGTAAGATTTTATGTTTTTTCAGTGTAGTCACTGGATTCAATGCAAAAACACAAAATCTTAGTATTTTTGTCTAATTTCTAGTCCACATATTTTAGAACACTTGAAATGAGACAAAATTAATTTAAACTTTTCTGGAAGCTGTAGGAGCTTGTTTGAAGTGAACATGGTTTTGTGTTTTTGCAGTGCAACATCCTCTGGGTTTGAGCTCCTGATTATTCTGTTGCAGATATTCTTTTGGACATTGAGCACTTCTGGAGACAAAACCCGGACAGAACTATGGCATGGAAGACAGAAACATGTAGACGGTGATAGATATGTAAAAAGGAGAATATTGAATTAATTCGCTGGTTTTTGCAGAACGCCTCACCTTGGGAAGTCGAGTGAGGGGCGGCGGAACGGGGAACCCCAAACCGCCCTGCTGGACCCGCGGCTGGCCCGGCCCGGCGCCGGGGGCCGCACCGGGCAGGAACCCGGCTCGGTGGTGGTGGTGCTGCGCTAAACTGTTAGCCAGGCACGAGTTGGCCGCCACGGAGCCAGGGGAGTCGTATTGCTCGCTCGATGACGGCCATTTTCCCTTCAGGATGGCGTGGCAGATGCTGTCCAGCCGGTTGATAATAACTCTGTCCTGCAGGGGGCGATCACAAGCAGAACTGCAGCTATAAATTCCCTAGCACGACTGTTTGTTTGTTTGTTTAGTTCAATTATGAACTTGGTGTTTTTACATCAAGCAGGTTTAGTCAAAAAGTTTAGACATTCTGGAATATTTTATTCTTGCAAATTTCCGATTTTTCAAACTCAGATACTTTCATGTTTCTTCAAGAAAATTTCTGAAATTAATCTCAAACTTTCACATTTTTTAAAAATTTTTTTAACTTTTCAAACTAATTTCAGAGTTTCTTCTACATAATTTCTGAAATTAATTAAAAAAAATTTCTTGCAGATTTTCGGAGATAATTTCAGAGATTTATCTCAAAATTTCAGAGTTTTTCTGGCTTTATTTGATTTTTCAAAGTTGGAAATTTCCAATTTCTTTTTCTAGAAAATTTCTGAGATTCATCTCAAAATTTCTGAGCTTTTCAGCAGAAATTAAGTCTGTTTTCCTGTCTGCAGTGGCCCTAATCATCGTTTTACTCCTCCATAGTACGGAGCAGTAAAATAACAGACAAAAATAAATAATATCTGAAATCTTAAGTCTTGAAAGATCCTTCCTGAAAAGGTAAACGTGCAAATTTGTCTGCATAAAAACTTAGTTTATTTCCTAACTCAATGAAAATCCATATGAGAAACGATAAGAAACCTAATCGATAAGTGGAATCAATACTGGAATCGGTATCACATCCCTACGTCTTGACAGAAGGGAAACCAAAGAAAATGGCCGCCCATCTTGCACCCCTATGAGGCTGAGGAAGGGCTGAGCGAACCTTCGGCCACTCGGAGAAGGAGAAGAGCGCTTTCTCCTGCAGCAGCTGAGCGATGGTCGGCTCCCGGCTCTCATGCAGCCCGTCGGGAATCTCACACATGGAAGCGGGAGCTGCAAACCTCGGACTGCCGGGATATCCTTCCACCGCAGGAACTGCAGAGGTGGCAGAGAAACGTCAGCTCACGGCGAGCAACGTTAAACGATTTCACTTATTATTTTTTATTTATTCAGTCATTAAATAATTTATTTGCAGTTCAAAAAACTGCAACAATTTAAACAATTTCACTGAAAAGGTAAAGGTAGAAGATAAAGGATTACATTTATGTCCTACACATCAGATTAAACTAAATTAATCATAAATCGTTACAGTATGTAATTCTGTTGTTTTTTATAAAAATTCAGACTTTTTTTCCCCAGTGGCTCTAATCTTCTTCTGTAGATTTTCTTTGCACCCTTGTCCCTGGTGGGGTTGGGAGGTGCTGGTGCCTCTCCGGCTAATGTTCTGGGTGAGAGGTGGGGTCACCCTGGACAGGTCGCAGGGCAACACAACCATGCACACACACACTCACACCTAGGGGCAATTTGGAGATTAACCTGATAGTCATGTTTTTGGACTGTGGGAGGAAACCGGAGTACCCAGAGAAAACCCACCATGCACAGGGAGAACATGGAGACTCCATGCAGAAAGACTGGGGCTGGGAATTGAACCCAGAACCTTCTTACTGCAAGGCAACAGCTCTACCAACTGCACCACTGTGCAGCCCTCTTCTGTAGATATTCATATTCAAATTCACTTCAGTTTTACTTTATGCTGACTGTCTTCTCAAAATCCACATTTTTTTCAGTAAAAGAGAAAAGTCAGACTTTCCTCAGAATTGACTATTTCTTCTAAAAAATCCTGACTTCTCATCTCAAAATTCTCTTTTTGTTAAATTCTCTTTTATCATAATTCTAGTTTTTATCTTCTCAGATTAAAGTCAGATTTTTTTAAATGGCCCTAATCTTCCTCCGTAGATATTCAATTGAACCCTGTAATGTTTTATTGATCAGAAGAAAAGGTGGAATCGTTCGTACCCGGGGAGCTCGGCCTCTCCTCCTTCACCTGGCCCTTCAGCGGACTCTCCGCCGCCTCGCCCTGCTCCAGCTTCGGCGTCAGGACCGTGCTGTCCGCCTCCAGCGTCTCACGCTTCATCTCCACCTTCACCTCAGGCGAGGCTGTGAACCCCAGAACCTCCGGCTTCACCTCAGCTTTGATCTCAGAGCCGTTCGGGAACGGCGCGAACTCCAGAGCGTCGGGTTTGCTTTCGGGCTTGATGGCGGACGTCTCCGGAAATCCGGCAAACCTCAGAGCTTCCGGTTTGATCTCCGCCTTGAACCTCACGCCGTCCGGGTAGACGGCGAACCGCAGGTCGGCCGGCTTCACTTCCGGTTTGATTTTGCCGCAGTCGGAGAAAGCGACGAACTGCAGGACTTCAGGTTTGACGTCGAAGCTCTCGGACTTCATGGAGAGGCTGAGGTCTTCGGGTTTGGCATCGAGCAACGGCGCTCGCAAAGGAAACTCCAGCTGCTCGGCTTTGGTGTCCTCGGACTTCACGGGGAAGGAGAGGAAACGGGAATGCTTGATGTCGGAGCTGTCTGGGCAGACGTCCTCCGCTGCCTCGGTTTTCGGAACCACGAACCGCAGTGGCTTCCTCTCTTCATCGATGGAGAATTTAAGATCCGATGACTTCCCGTCGACATCGTTTAAAGTCAAATTAGCCTTGATTTCATTTTGATCCAGGAGATTTTCCCGATCCAGAGAGAAAGACGAAGTTTCGCTCCGGTTCAGGTCGGGATCCACTGAGACGGTGCGCTCTCCGGGTTCTGCTAGCTCTGACTCGGCCAGTGCCATCAGACCGGGTTTATCCTCCATCTGTTCCTCCGCAGCGTCGCCCAGAGAGACGCAGTCCAGCCGACCCTCGGAGATCTCGTTAACTTGATCCGCGCCAAAACCGCCACCAGAACTTTGAGAGCTCTCCTTCATTTCCAAAAACTCTCCGGTTTCATTGCGGATAAAAGCCTCAGCGTCAAGAGAACTGTCCATCGAGCGTTCCTCTTCGGTCTGATACAGGATCAGGCCGTCCACGTCTTCTGGCGGCGCCTCGATGGACGCCGGACACGCCAAGCTGCCGTCCTGCTCCAGCTTCCCCAGGTACGGCTGCACCTCCCGGGACAAATCCTCGCCATCGTCCTGGAGGTCTGGAGAAAGCCGCTGCAGGATCTCCTCCGTCTTATCCAGCTCCCGTTCTCCGTCCTCCATCTGGGGCCCGTCCAGGACGCCGACGCCACGGTCCACACCTTTCAGCAGAAACAACGAGAAGGCCAATACATCAATTAGTCGCATCATAAATGAAAACAAACTCGGTCATTTCCATTTGTATAATTTGTTTCTCTCTTTTCTCTCCTTTTCTACCAAAATCTGGATGCTAAAAGTTTTCAGTTTGGTCTTTTATTCTGAACTAGCCCTTTTGTTGAAGGACAGTTGTGTTTACAGAGAAATCCTAACATTTTATTTGTTGTTTCTCTTGTTTTGTTTATTTATTTTGAATATTAAGAATGTCTTCCTGTTCCAGTGTTAAATGTTCATTAGAATTTAATGTGTTCTTGCATTTTTATGCCATTACCATCATATTACTCAAAAATGGTCTCAAAACAACAACATAATAACTTCCAGGAAAATATACATTTGTTATGTTGTCAGGTCCCAATAACTGATAAACTGGTTTTCCAAAGTCGGACGCTACTGTCCAAACTTTCATTCATACTTTCATCCATTCCTGAAATCTGGAATTAAAAAGAGATTTCCTTCAGGTCTAAACTCTCTTAATTAAATTTACGTACCTTCCTTCTCTGCTTCCTCTTCATCTTTGTCTTCGAATTCAAACCCAGCGCCTCCTTCCTGGTCGTCTCCGTCCTCCGCTGGGTGGATCAAGCTCTCGGAGACGTTGGAGTGGCCGAGTCCATCCTGCGGCTCGTGGGCGGTGATGTCGGGTAAAGAGAGGGGCGGCGGCGGGACGTAGGGCAGCGGCGGACTGGCCGACAGGTCTGTTTGATCCGGACTGGCCTCTTCGTTCACCCCGATGTCCTGAGGGATTGAACACAGAGGAGTCTGGATTACTGCAGGTTTATTCTGATCATCTCCATCTTTTCTGAGCAGTAATTTCAGCACCCAAGTGTGCCAGGCAACCTAACCACAGCGGCGGGTCCGTTAAACATGGAGAGGACCACTGATGGACATGGCTGGAAAGGACAGCGTCAATAACACGTTGCATGTTATTGTTTACATCCAGACATTTAGCGCATGCGCACAACGCCGGCAGGCAGAAAGACGATTCTTTTACATGCCGCGCTGATAGCGGCGCTAGAACCGTTCACTAAATGAAACCTGGACATGTAGGTATTATTAATTTAGTGCAGTGCGCCATGAAAAGGGAAAAAATTGTTAAAGAACAACTCAAAACCGCTTGTTCTCTGTGTCAGCTAAGCAGACTTGTTGCCATAGCAACATGCAGACTTGTTGCCTTAGTAACTGACAACGACGGCACCTCATGTCTCCGGATTCAACACCAAAAAACAATCGAACCGTTACCATTTTATGTTTTCAGGCCTGATGTTTATTTTGCGATTATTAATAAGTGATCAATACGGTAGATTAGCTACGGCTGCTAGCAGCTAAGCTAACACTGCGGCGGTAGATTAGCTAATTTAAACACATCAAATTAAACATCGCATGTTAAGGCTCTCATAGTCCCACCTTAAAGAGCATGTAGCTCGACGACAGCGGCTCCACTGAATCGCCCGTTGAAGGGTGAGACGGAGACGACGAAGGCGGGAGGCCGAGACACTCCTCCAGAGTCCCTCCTTCCTCTCCTCCCCTGTCTCCGCCCTGAGCCTCCTCCTCCTCCTCCAGGAAGCCTGTCTCCAGGGCGGCGGGGCCGAGGATGGGGTCAGACTCGTTGAACATGTGCTCAGCTGGACTGGTGTGATCCGCGCTGTCCCAGGGAGCCTGCAGGAAACCCGACAGATTCAGAAACACCAAGAACAGAGATTTAAGAAATGCAGCGGAAGGAGCTAACGATACACTAAGAAGATAAGATACCTTAAGAACCAGTTAACACCTCAATATTACATGTTTTCTTAAGGAAATCCTCATTTTTTGCCAAAATTGCTGAAAAGTTTGAACTTATAGTCAGAAAACTGGGAATCCAAAAACAAAACCAGCTTCAAGCGGCGACTTTTTCTGCTGATCTAAGTTTTATATCTAATGCTGTTCAACCTGAAACAGAAGCATTCTGGGAAAAAATATACATGTTATGTTTTAAATCTGATTTAATCCTTCAAAAACAACAGATAAACTGTGACATAAACCGGCCTGGATTGGCTCATCAGGAGGATCGGGACACTTCCTGCTGAGCCGTTTCCCTCTCTCTTTATTATTATTATTATTATTTCTCTAAAGTAAGGCCGGTATAAAGTACTTTGAACTGCCGTGTGCTATAAATAACCTTGACTGATGTAACATTTTAAGGTTTTAATTTCATGTTCTCTGCCTGGTCTGCGGCGCTGCGAACCTGTAGCTGGTCCAGCTCCACCGACGGCGCCAGCAGCCCCGTTTCCTCCGACGACCCCTGCTCTCCAACAAGGACGTCGCTCCTCAGGTTCGCGTCCAGGTCGGCTCCGCCCACTCCGTACGAGTTGAGCATGCTCTGACCCCCGGTGGCGGAGTTGAAGGGGAACCCGTTGAGCGCGTCCTTGGAGACCTTCCCGCCGTGCAAGGCGTCGGAGTCGTGATGCAGCGCCCCCAGCTGCTCCAGCGTCTCATCCAACGGAGCGCAGTCCAGGAAGTCCACCCGCGACCCCGGTACCATGCCCAGGCTGGGCGAGCCGGAGTCCCCGGCGTCCAGCGGCGGAGGGTGGAGGTGGGGGTGAGAGGAGGAGGATGAGGAAGAGGAGGGCGAAGGCGTGGGTGGCGGCTGCTGGTGGTGGTTGGAGGCCTGGTGCGGATACTCCGGAGGCTGAGGGGAGTGATGGCCGAGCCCCGACTCGTACAGGCAGCAGTGAGGAAGCTGGGACGCAGACGCCGCCATGCCAGGGTGGTGAGGGTGATGATGGCTCTGGGGGTGAAGATGAGCCGGGTGCCGCCTGACGTAGTTCCTGTGAGCCTCCAGGAAGCTGAGCTGCGGGTCGTTGAGGATGTAGAAGTCGGTGCGGCTCAGGCCGTGGCGGGCGGCGCCGACCAGCAGGTCCCGGTCGTGTTTCCCGCTTTCCCACCAGACGGGGAGGTAGAGGGACGGCCGGCAGAGCTGGAGGCGGGCCGACAGGAGCGGGTGGCGCAGAACCTGCAGGTCAACACCGAGCTTTACAGAACCGCTTCAGCTACGGAGGCCCAGAAGGGACAAATATCTCTAGATATAAACCGGAAACCTCTTTCACTACGGAGGCTTAGAAGTGACAAATATCCCTAGACATAAACAGACATCTGCTTCCACTACGGAACAATTTCTGCAGAAACCTGACCTGCTCTCGGATCTTCCTCAGCAGCTCGATGCGATACAGCGTCCTGGCGGCGCGCTCTTCGGTCAGCGGCTCCACGAGAACGCCCGGATCTGCCAACCCTGAGGAAACAAAGTGGAGATTAACAATATTAAATGTCCTGTTTAGCAAAAATTCAGCAGTTATTCCTGAGAATAAGAGCATAAGTACACAGAAAAATTAAGATTTATTGGAAATCTGCATTTTAAAGTGCAACTAAGCCCCAGAGAAATTCTGCCAACACCAAAGTTGGCAGAGCAAAAAGATTGCATTTTCCGGCGGCCATTTTGAGCCTCGGTACCTTCTTCCTTCTTCGGCGGAAGCTTGCAGGCCGTCCTGCACATGTTGACGAACGAGTTGAAGTATCGCTCCAGGCTCTCGTCTGTCTTCCTCTCCAGCCGGGCCAGCGCTCTGAACTGGGACCAGTCGAACGCCTTCCTCTCCGGATCGTAGACGACACCGAAGGACGAAACGGTGCGGTAAAAGTCCGCCTGCTCCCGGCGGGTCCACCTGGAACGGAACCAGAGGGATGAATCCCTGATGGCACGGAAAACCCGATAATACGTCGATCTGCAGCGGCGTCACCTCCTCTGCCACTCCAGGAACAACGGGTCCGTCTCCGTGGAAACCACCGAGCACCTCCTCAGCTCCTCGCCCAGCTGCCAGGCCAGCGGCCCGCCACCGTGGTGGCCGTGACCCGACCCCGCGCCCCCCATCGCCATGCCGACCAGGCCGTCGTGCAGCAGGAAGTCGTGCCGCAGCATAGGCTCCCTGCGCAGCGTGAAGCGCTGGTAGGCCGTGATCAGGCGGCGGAACCGGGCCGTCAGGGCCGGGCCGGTGGGCCACAGCGGCCGGGCCTGGACGACGTGAAGAGACGCCACGCCCGACCCGGTGCCCGTCGTCGTCGTGGTAACCAGGGGTCCATCTTGGTTGCAAGGGTCGGCTGGCGTCTGAGAATCTGTGGAGGGGAAATCGGTTGAAGAAGAATTCAGATTTTCCCCTGAACTTTAGTAGAGCTTCAAAATGCAAAAGTAGAAAATATTACCAAGTTTTTCTGGTCTAGTTTCTAGAGCAAGCATTTTAGTTCACTCAAAATAAGACAAAACTAAATTACAAGTAACTCTTCAACAAAATAAAGGCATTTATTTTAAGGTAAATATTTTAAGGGTAATTTCATTTATTTCTGGATGGTAGGTCAACCAGAAAACACTTGTCTTTTCCAGCAGCCGTTGTACAGCACAAACAGCAATAAAACCAGCTGACTAAATGTGGTGGAACTCAGTTAGGTTGCTAGGTAACAGGCGGAACTCTGTTGGCGTTGCTAGGTAGCGGCTGCCTGCTGATTTGCGACGTTACGTTCCAGAGGTTTTTGAAACAGCTCATTCTCCAGACACCAAAGGGCATGAACTTATTGTGGATTCTTTTTTGTGAGTGTTTTTCTTAAACGCTTGAGCTGTTTTTAGAAACAGTCAGGACTCAACTGGAAGGATAAAAACCAGCAAATTCTGCATTTGACTCCAGTGACAATTTTAATGTTTTGTTCCACGTCCTTTTTAATACTGGACAGAAAATTATGCTGAATCCACATTTTTGCAAAGATTGAGGCTTTTAAATGCTGTGGTCTTAAACTTTTGAACATCTGACGAACAGCAGATTTCAGTTTAATGGTTGTTAAATAAAATGGTCTCACTGCCATTTCTTCTTTTCGGCACTTTACGTAAGATTCTTCTTAAGCTCCAACAGGTCAAAATGTGAATTGTTGTCATTTTTTAACTGGTCTTAAAGTTTCAGTCAGGAGGGAGATAGACCTGCCTCATTAAAATGTTGCGGAATAATAAATTGTCCCAGAAATTATTGCGATAAGCGATTATGGGGTTATTTTAAGACCATTTTCAAGGAATATAACAGTAATGGCCTAATAATTCAAGAACACATTCTCAATAACCTTTAAATTTTAATAAACATTTTAACACTGGAACTGGAAGACATTTTAAATATCCAAAATAAATAAACAAAACAAATAAAATTAATTATGAAGTTTCTCTAAACAAAACTGTCCCTCAGAAAAAGGATCTAGTTGAGACCAAACACCAGACTGAACACGTTTATCATCCGGACTTTGGCAGAAAAAGAGAAACTATAAATCATGCAAATAGAAATTATTGAGTTTGCTTTAATATGATGCGGTTAATTGATTTATTGCTGTTTGCGACAGGCCTAAGTGAAAATATCCTCAGGTTTTTCACCTGGAACGTCTTTCTGCTGCTGCTGGTCCGCCGCCTCGGCCTGAGCCGTGCTGTCGGGTTTCTCTGATGTGTCGACGCTGGAACAGGTTTCCTCCCCCTCAGAAAAAAAATAAAAATGTTTTCTGATAGTTTTTAGCTGCTTTTCCTCATCAGTTACAGCCCAGGATTCATCTCCGGAGAAAAAAAGCAGCTTTAAATCAGCTCTTTAGGTCGCAGAGATGCTGTCTGGACACATTTCAGACTGGATTCCAGTGCAGTTTCTGGTGTTTTCCTGTTTTTTAACAGGTTGGGTGTTTTTTCTTAAAGCTGTAGCTTTAAGAAGACACACACAACCTCTCTCAGCATCCATAAATAAGCAATAAAAATCTGTAAATTAGATTTTCCTAAACAGAACAATCCATTTTAATGAGTTCCATCTGTAAATCTGTTACTTTTACAGCAACCACAAGGCAGATTTCTACCAAAGTGTGCAACAAAAAGAGCAAAAACCCTGAGCTCTACCTGTCTGTTGTCGTCTTGATCCTCCTCTCCATTCGCTTTGCTTTCCGGCTTCTCCTTCACCTCCTCCGTTTTACAGCTGCTGACAGGGAAAAAAAGACATTGAAGGGGGAAATAAGTTAACAAACGATGACAGCGCTAAAGAGCAACACAGATCTATCATCAGAGCGGCTGTTCAGAGGGAGTTCACCATCAAAACGCTGCTGTGATCTCAGGAGAGAGAGGAAAACGCTGCAAGTCAGAAACGATGCAACAAATGTCTTCAGCAAGAAACTAAACCTGGAACTGAGACAAACTACGGAGGAAAAGATTCAAATCAGAGTCATTAAGAACCAGGAGTTTATTTCAGACGGAAAAAATCTGACCTCAAGTTGAAGGATTTGAGCTCCACGTTTCAATCAAGTAAAGAAAAAAAGTATCTGGTAAAAAGGCGACCAAAGAACTGAGTAACCGATCACAACAATAATTAATAATTAAAAATTACATCATCAGATGAACCAAATATAAAGTTAAATGGAAATGTTGGTATTTTAAGCACCAAAATGACAATAATTCATATCAATAACACATGATAAAGTCAGGCAAAAGAAATGTTTTTTTTCCAAATCAGTTTCTTTTCTCATAAATCTTTAACAAAACAAGGAACTGAATGTTTTTTGTTCAGTTTTATTCAGTTACTCGCTCTGGAAAAGAATCCAAACATAAGAGGAGTGACACTTCATAATAAAATTACTCAAGTAAAAGTACAGCGTGGAACTAGTTCTTTTCATATTATTTGCTCAAACAAGTTCCTATAACTAGCTGAAAAGTTACTTTTGAGTTAGTTTTGTCTTATTTCAAATGTACAGAGATACTCGCACTAGGAACTAGATCAAAATTATAAGATTTTATGTGTTTTTGCAGTGTAAGGATAATCAAAAAGAAGAGAGGTAGAATCTGGCAGGTGATCTGCTTTGCGCAATAAAATTCATGAAGCAAAGCATCAAAAGTTCCACTTTGAATGTAAAAACGCGGAAAAAATGGATATAAAAGTTAATTTATATCCAGATGGGAATCATCTAGCAGCCGTTTTTTACCTCCTACTGCTGCAAGTCAACAAAACTTAATTTATTTTACCTTTCTCCAATGCTTTATTCAACGTTTAACCTGTCTAAATGAAAAGTCTGATGTCTTTAAATGTAAATTAAAATGTTTTTGTAAATTAATCATAATTTTCACCTGTCCGTCAGCTCGGCAGCCGCCTCCGACCCTCCCTGCTCTGCAGACAGAGCTGTGACGTCCGGCATCCCAACTCTTTCCAGGAAGCAGAGGTCCGGATCGGCGCGCATGGCGTTGTAACGCTCGTATCCTGGACAGGAACAGAGAGACCGAGTTAAAACGCAAAGGAAACACAGCAGGAAGCAAAATGCTGCTCAAGTTTCATTAAATTAACGCAAAAAAGACCAAAAAACTACAAACTGAGAAAATCAAGGATTTTAAGGAAAGTTTTCAAACATTTCCAGCATCACGCAATACAAATGAACGAAAAAATACAGCTTCAGTTCACTACTATATCATATTTATTACAGTTATTAATCACTTTTCTGTGATTTTATTCAAAATTTTAGAGAAGGGACAAAATAAAACTGGACAGAAAACAAAAAACTAATTCATTTAAAATATCCCCAAATTTCAATACTGCTCTTTAAAAAATAAGACGATCAATAAGTCACTGAGCTTTTAGGAACAATAAGTATTACATTACATAGAAAAAACCCAAATAAATCATGTTGAGTGAAATGACCTCACAAAAAGAAAACAGTCTCTAAAAATGTTCTTACCAAGTTGTACAGCTTACAGAAATAACTTCTAACTGACTTAAAACAAGAAAAGTTTAGTCTGATTCAAGAGGAGTTGATTGTGCAAAACTCATATTTGCACATTATTTTTTACTTCCATTTGGGTCTCAGCTGCTTCTAGAAACACAAAACGCTCCAGAAAAATCCAGTCGGTGTTTTGGCAACAGGTTAATGTCTGTTTGGTATCTGGAAACTGAGCCGTTTCAAAAACCTCCCGACTGTTACGTCACATTATATGGGCACCGTTACTTAGCAACCCCAGCCAGCCCAGCCCCGTTTCCTAGCAACCCCAGCCAGCCCAGCCCTGTTACCTAGCAACCCCAGCCAGTCCAGCCCCGTTACCTAGCAACCCCAGCCAACCTAGCCCCGTTACCTAGCAACCCCAGCCAAACTAGCCCTGTTACCTAGCAACCCCAGCCAGTCCAGCCCTGCTTAATTCTAGCTGACCTATAACAAGAGAAGTTTAGTCTGATTTGACTTCACACAGTGAGAAAAAAATGTTTACATTTTCTTAATTAAGAGTATGAAACATCTGGTTTCAACTTTAAATAATTTTTTCCAAATTTAGGCTTTAAATCAAATGCTAAATTGCACTTTATTACAGGTTGAACATCAAACTCTTAAGGATTTGAAGCAGCCTCTGTGAATTGGGACCCATCGATTGAGTGAATTGGAAACCTCAGCGGTAATCTCGGTGTTACTCGGATGAAACGACAGCAACTTTCCGAGTCTCACCGTGTTTGTGGACTCCTATGAGGAGAGACTTGTCAGCGTCTGCGTCCCACCAAGTCACTGGAATCTCAATGTAGTCGATGTCAGGCAGCGACACCTCCAGCTTACTGTTGATGCACAAATAATCGAGCCGTTATCGTCAAGATCTGGACCATCTATCGACTGACGGAGTCTTTTCTTCCTGATTTGATTCAACATCTGCCATGTTTGCTACGTACCTGGCAGGTACCCCCTCCTGAGATTGATTAGCAGCCTCACCCAGAACCTCCACCTTCAGGTAGTACAACATCCTCACCCTCAGCAGCACCCTGGGACAAAATACAAGTGACAAAGGTTGAAAACGAAAACTGAAGCTAAAGCTAATCCATCATGTTTAGTGCACCGAGACGAGAACCTCAGCTGCTCAAAATGAGCTTTATTTAGCTGGACTGAGGAGAGAAAAGGTTGCAGCTCCTCCTTCATATGTTCTGCGTTGTTTCTTTAAAACTATCTGAGACAGAGAAAAACCTTCTAGCGTTTCATCGACCTGAGCTCCTATACTGACTTGTTGCAGTGCTGTTTGAGGTGCTTCTTGTAGCTCTCGTCCTGCAGCACCACCTCTGGGTTACAGTGGACCAGCCAGTCAGCGTTTTTAACGTCGGGAACATTCAGCTGATTCTTCAGCTTCTTCCCCTTCCTGCCCCGAGGAACCGGAGCAGACAGACCTGCGCACACAAACCAGACGCATTAACCTGAACTGGTAAAAATAAAGCAGTGCGCGTCGCATGTGGGCGGAGAAAGTCTAACCCGAGTGGTTGAGCAGCGCCTGGTCCTGTCCGTCTTTAGAAGGAGAGATCAGATCCCAGATGAAGCTCTTGATCTTGTCGTCACCTTTGTAGTGTTTCAGGCAGTAAACCAGCAGAGCCCTAATGGAAAAAACGGTCAAATAATGTCTGAATGCTTTCACTTAAAACAAGGAAAGTTCAAGCATTATCAAGATAAGTTTTCAGACGTTTCCAGCACTTTGGAGATAAAAACTATGCAAATGAACAAAGAAAACACACTATTTGTTATTACCGCAATTATTTTTTGTGATGGTATTCTACATTCACCAACAGGGACAAGTTAAACTAAAATATAAACAAAAAAACATTCCTGTTTCAACAATGTTTAACTTACAGAATATAACATGATCATTAAGCCACTAGTAATAATAAATATTCATTACAAATTGTGTTAAGGGAAATTACTTTCCTGCTCAAATAAAATATATCAAATATATCACAATACATCAAGAAAGTTGCAAAAAATGTCTAAAAAACTTAGATTTTTTTCATTTAGCAAATAAAAATAACAAATAAAATAACTGAAATAAAATAACCCATTTGGGTTTCAACTGTTTGTAAAAACAATCACATTCTATGGGCACTGTGCCGTTACCTAGCAACCCCAGCCAAGCTCAGCCCGTTACCTAGCAACCCCAGCCAAGCTCAGCCCGTTACCTAGCAACCCCAGCTCGTATCACGTGGTATCGAAACCACGTCAGCATAAGCACAGATACCAACTACTACACCTCCAATACATGTGGTGTCTGCTCCTTGCTGATACTTCGTGTAGGTCCCAAAGACGTAGGAGAGTATAAAGTCAAGAGTATAAAGGCTGGGGTTACCTAGCAACCCCAGCCAAGCTCAGTCCGTTACCTAGCAACCCCAGACAAGCTCAGCCTGTTACCTAGCAACCCCAGCCAAGCTCAGCCTGTTATCTAGCAACCAAAGCGGAACCCTAGAACGTTTGGGCAGCTGGTTTTACTGCTGACCAAATCAAATGCTAAAACACAATATCAAAGAAAATAAATCTCTAAAAAAATGTTCTGGCAAATTTTCTGTCATTTATCAAATATTAATAATTTTGGTAATTCTAACGGACCTAGAAGAAGAGAAGTTTACTCTGATTTAACTCAGTGAGAAAAATCTGTCTTTTTCTTAGATGTATGAAAATATCTGGTTTCAACTGTAAATAATGTTTTCTGAATTTAGGCTTTTAATCAAACATTAGATTACACATTAGTACAAAATTATACAGTGTAAATATCAAACACTTTCAAGGACTTTATAAAGAATTCAAGCTCTTTCCAAACCTTGAAAACACGTCATTGAAATTCAAGCACTTTGAAGGATCCCAAGCGGTTTCGGAGCTTTTCTTACCGACAGATCACCTCCATGTCTCTCTCCGCCAGGTGCCATTTAAACCGACCGTGGTTCAGGATGTCCTTCCAGCGACCCCAACTGAAAACCAAGATTCAGATAAACAACAGACACACCGCTGCAGATCTCACATGGTCTGAAGCGTCAGCATGAAGAATTGGGAGAATGTGGACGTCGTACCCGAAGATCAGGAGATTCTTCTCGACCCTGAAGCACTCGGCGCGGAGGTACCGCCTGGTGCGGTCGCCAAGGCGACGGGTCCGGCACGGACGCTCCTCCGAGTCGCTGTCCAGCTCGGAAAACTCCATCAGTTCGTCGTCCTCGAAGGAGTTATAGTGGCGGGTTTGTTTCCTGACGCGCGGCGTGTCGATCACCAGGGACTCCTGGACGGCCAGAGGAGGAAGAAAAGTGAAGAAATCTGGGTTGGGAACAAGACTTGCAGCTCAAAAGTCCAGATTTAGTCAGACTAAAACTTCCTGAGGATACGGTTGTTTTTTATTGATTCAATTTTAAAGCATAAATACAAAAGTCCACCATAAATTTATGGCAGATATCCCTGCAGTGTTGGAAAAACAGAGACTATTATGTAAAATTCATATTTTGCACATTTTGATTCTTACATTTGTATTTCAACTGTTTCTAAAAAAACAGCTGAACGCTTAAAAAAAAAACCACACAGATGTTTTTTGACAACAAGTTAACGTTTCTGGTTTCTGGAAAAGGAGCCAATTCAAAAACCTTCCTTTTCAAGGAAGCATAATAAGTCACCTTTAAGGAGAGTTAGATGTAAAAATGTAGGAATGGCTGAACTAAAGGATGGAAGTACTGCCAGACGTATGAACGCATAGATGTAAGAAAAGGACAAATATAGAGTTCGATGGACGGATATATAATAATTAGGATTTTTTTTTACTACACTTGTCTGAATTTGTTTTGCTTTACACAGGATATAAACGTTTTAGAGATATCATACCTTCTCTGATCTGGAGTCGATTTCCACCTCAGCGATTTTTGCCCATTTCTGCCAGAAGTTTGGATCGTCTAAAGAAATGTCCGTTCTGTTGCCGGACGACACAAAGCTGGCCTGAAGAAGAAGAAACAAAAAAAAATCTTAAAAACAGTTTTATAAGCAGAATTAATGATTTTAGCAGAAACATTTGATGTGTCAGACCTTTGCAAACGTGGAACCTTTCCCTTCAGACTGGATGGTGATGGTCTGCGTTCGCCTCTGCAGGATCTGATCGATGTCTTCCTCACAGAACTTGGAGCCTTCGTCTTCCTCATCCATCAGCGCGCCGTACGCTCCCTTCTTCAACAAATCCTCCACTTCCAGCTTAGAAAGCTGCTGCACCTGCAGCACCAAACAAAACACTGAAATTCAAGAACTTCTCAAGCATTTTCAAGGTAAGTTTTCAAGGTCTGACAGCACCACGCTTTGGAGGCAAAAATAAATAAAAAAAACTAAAAACTGGTCTCAACTCAATATGATACCATGTCATATGTTACTAGTATATAAAAATAATAGTATGTAAAATAACGTTTTGTGACAGTATTTTATATTCAACAGCAGCAACAAGTTAAACTCAAATATAACTAAATTTTATGTTTTGAAATATCTCTCATATCCTACACACCCGACTGATGCGAGAAAAAAAACACATTTAATTTAAAAATCCTCAATTTAAATAATGTTGTTTAACTTATGAAATACAAGTCAACCTTTATTTCAGCTACTCAGATAAATAAGTTACTGAGCCATTATGAATAATAAATATTCATCATATAGAAACAATCCAAACAAATCATGTTACCGTAAAATAACCTGCCTGCCCGAATGAAACGCTGAAATAAGGTATACAGACAAAGTTACAAAAAACATTCTAAAAAACTGAGGTTTTCTTTCACCGAGCAAATAAAAATATTTGTTGTTAATTCTAAACAATCTAAAACAAGAAACATTTCGTCTGATTCAAAGGGGGTCTTTTATGCAAAACTCACTTTTTACACATTTTTGTTCTTCCATTTGGGTTTCACCTGCTCCTAAAAACCAGCCCAAGTCACATTCTATGGGTATTGTGCTGTTACCTAGCAACGGCAGCCATGCCAAGCCCCATTACCTAGCAACGGCAGCCATGCCAAGCCCCATTACCTAGCTACGGCAGCCATACCCAGCCCCGTTACCTAGCAACGGCAGCCATGCCCAGCCTACAACGACTCATCCTACAACGACTTCCTGTTGTCGCCTTCAGTAGGAACATCTGGTTGATGATCACACGAGCTGTGTGACGCAGATAAAAGTGTCTCTGATATGACAAAAACTTTATCCCAGCGCAAAACTATTATATGAAAAAACAAGGTTTTCTTTTGATTGTTGCGTTTCGGTTAAACAAATTTATTATCATAATTCTATTTTAAGTGATTTTACGGTTAATGGAAAAGTAGCTTGTGAGGAAAAAATTAATTTTTCTTAGTTATATAAAATTATTTGGTTTCAGCTGTAAATACTGATTTCCAAATTTAGGTTTTCAAACAAATATTAGATGGCAATTTATTACAAAACTGTGTAGTTTGAATATTAAGCAATTTCAGGGATTTTTTTGCGGAAATCAAGCACTTTCCAAACCCGTACGAACCCTGAGCTTTTCTTCCTGTTAATTCAGACTCTCACCCCGTTGAGGCTTCCTTTGCGGTTGATGTCCTGAAGAACGGCTTTGTCCAAACCCAGCTTCAGGCTGGCCTTGTCGAACATTTCCCTCTCGTACGAGTTTCTGGTGATCAGTCTGTAGACTTTCACCGCTTTGCTCTGTCCGATCCGATGGCATCGAGCCTGAGCCTGAAATAAAGAAACATAAAAAAAGCCGTCAAATCAACATTGGTTTCTGCAGAAAGGTAAGAAGAATGTGGTCTAATTGAATGGACCAACTTAAAAACTAAGCTGGTTTAATAAAGGGCTTCTGACTGCCCAGATTTAGCAGACCAGACCCGGACCGGGTCTGGTCCGGTCCGGTCCAGTATGAGCCAGTCCAGTCCAGTCCAGGCTGACCCAGTCCAGTCCAGTGCAGTCCAGTCCAGTCCAGTCCAGTCCGACCCGGTCCAGTCCAGTCCAGTCCAGCCAGGCTGACTCGGTCCGGTCCGGTCCGTGTCTCCAGGCTCGCTGACCCACCTGCAGGTCGTTCTGTGGGTTCCAGTCCGAGTCGAATATGATGCAGGTGTCTGCGGCCGTCAGGTTGATTCCCAGGCCTCCGGCCCGGGTGCAGAGCAGGAACACGAAGCGGTCCGAGTCGGGCTTGCAGAACCGATCGATGGCCGCCTGCCGCAGGTTCCCCCGCACTCGGCCGTCGATGCGTTCATACGTGTAGCTGAACGCACCAGAAGCAGCGAGCAGATGAGAAGGAACAGTAGCAGTTATTACCTTCTACACTGCACTGTAGAAGAAATCATTGTTTAATTATTAAAATTAAAAATAATCTGTCATTAGTAATCAATCAATATTCTAACTGGAATCAAATAAATAAATGCCCCCATAAAATAAAAACCTTCTAATAATAAAAATTGTGAAGTTTTTCTGTCGATCCCAATTTTATTTATTTATTTCAAGATTTATATCTTTTTATTTCACTGTTTATTCTTTTATTTTGTGAAGCTACTTTACATATTCCACTTATTTTATAACTCCATTTTTATTTTATGTGTTTATATTCAAAATAAATAAATAAAAACTAAACCACATAAAAACAAACTCATTAAAAAAACTATTTTTTCCCACATATATTGAGCTTTATTTTATTTTCAATATGGATGTTTAATTGTTATGGCTCGATATTAATAAAGTTTGAATTCTAGTGAACATTTAACACTGGAATACATTTTAAATATCCAAAATAAATAAACAAAACAACAAATACAATAAATTATGAAGTGTCTGCAAGTAAACTGTCCTTCAAAATAAAAGCCCTAATTGAGACCAAAGCACCAGACTGAAGTTTTATCATCCAGTTTTTAGTAGAAAGAGAGAAAATGATAAATCATGGGAACTATTGAGTGCGTTTAATTATTTATCATGTGATTTATTGATTAATTTGGACAGGGCTATTAATCAGTCTGCCTGTGACGGTCCAGCTCACCGCCTCTGGATGAGGTAGTCCTCCAGGATGTCCAGACAGCGGACCATCTGGGAGAAGATCAGCACCTTGTGGCCCCCCGACAGCAGCTTGGGCAGCAACTTGTCGATCAGAACCAGCTTCCCGGCCGCCTGGATCATCGCCTGTAGCTGGAAATCCGGCGCCTCTGGGCTGTGGCTCTTCTTGAAGCTTTCCAGAATCTTCTCCTCCGCGCCTGAAGGAAATGGTTTGAATAAAAACGGCGTAGATCTGAACGACGTTTGGTCCAGAAACAAGGCGCTACCTGTGATGAGGTACGGGTGGTTGCAGCACTTTCGGAGCTCCATCATGGTGTTGATGAGGTTCGGCATGTTGTGTTGGTTTGCTCCTTTAGACAGGAAGGAGAAGTTCTTCTCCAGGATGGCCCGGTAGTATTTCTTCTGGATGTTCGTCAGCTCCACCTGGACACACACAAAAAACACTCTGAAATGACCAAAATAAGGAGAAGACTTTCAAACTTTTTCTCAGTAGAAACTCCACGACTTTGCAACAAAAATGTACCAATCAGGATGTGGAGCCATAAAAAAGTTTTAGGCTTTTGAAAATCCTTGTTTTTTCTGAGATTATACTACAAATGTTTTGTTTTTTCTAGCAAAGTTTCAACTTTTCAAACTCTGGTATTTCTTTGTTTTTTCTAAGACTAAACTTAGAAATTGTCTCGAAAAAATAACTAACATTTCTGAGTCTGAAGAGTCAAATAATTTGTATAAAAAACAGCAACATTTCTGAGCTCCAAAAGTTGTACATTTGTGAGAAAACACTTTGAAAAAACTTGGACATTTCTCAGTTTCACAAGTTGAACATTTTAGACGTTTGAATCTCAGAAATTTTCCTGCCTCCTAGAAATTTTCTGAGATTAGTGTCAAAATTTCCATGTTTTTTCTTACAAATTTTAAACTTTTCTAACTCAGAATTTTCTTTGTTTTTTCTTAGATTAAACTTGGAAATTTATAGATTTATCTCAGAAATTTTCTAGAAAAAAAACTTGGAAATTTCTGAGTTTCACATTTATAACATTTATAACTTTTGAAGCCGAGAAACTTTCCAAAAATTTAAAATTTTTGACTTTTTTGATCTCAGAAAGTTTGTTTTTATTAGAAATTTTATGAGGTTATTCTGAAAATGTTTTCTCTCATGAATGTCTCTTGTTTCTGTCTTAAAAATTTCTCAGCTCAATCTCAAAATTTATTGGAACTTTGGCAGAAATTTACTTCTCATCTTGCAAAAGAGCTGCATAGCTAAGAGGGGTGTATTAGCAGCTAGTTAGCGTTAGCCTCAACTGTTTGAGTCACAGAATGTAATTAGATGCACTACAGAAAAAAAAAACAGATGAAACAGTCTTCCATGACTAATTCTACAGCCAACTTACATTTCTTACATTTTAATTTAAGATATTATGCAGCCTTAATGTTAGATACATGGATTTAAGACTTTTTAAGGCAGATGCTAGGTTTGTGCTAATAGTTCAGTTTGTTTAACCGGATGCAGACAGAGCCGAACCTCGATGATGGTTTCCTCTTTAGGCGCCAGATTTTTCTCCACATCGTCCTTCAGTCTCCTCAGCATCATTGGTTTTAAAATGGACTGAAGTTTCTTCACCTGTCGAGGAGCAGAGAGGAAATAAAACACAAACGTTTGACGTCGTCCTCGGTGCCGGCCCGGAGCTGACCGGACCCACCTGCTCATCCGTCTTCAGGTCTCCAAACTCCTCCAGGAAGGAGCTCTCTGAGGGAAACTGCTGTGGCTCCAGGAAGTTCAGCAGACTGAACAGCTCCTCCACCGAGTTCTGCAGCGGTGTCCCAGTCAGAAGCACCTTGTGTTCCTGTCAGGAAGCGGACCACAACATGTTTCACAACACGCGTCTCTGCCGGAGCAGTCGGAGACGCTACTGAGCACGTGCGGACGGAGGCTGACCAGGTTCATGAGCTTCAGTCCCTCCAGCAGCTTGCAGTTCCTGTTCTTGAGGCGGTGGGCCTCGTCGATCACAACGCAGCGCCACTGCAGCTTCTTCAGCTCCGGGCAGTCGGCCATGATCATCTCGAAGGTGGTGATCAGGCCGTGGAACTTCAGCCCGCCTGAGATCGTGTTGCCCTGCAGCAGAGGAGCACGGATCAAGTTTAAGACTTTAAAGACCATTAAGATAAATGTTTTGTCATCAGAAGCTGCGATGTCACTGCTGGTGGGACTGCACTAATGTGGAAAAAACACAATTGTCATTAAATGAGAAATGAAATGATGAAGATTTTTGCTCACGCGATTAGTCATTAAAAAACTTCCTGTCGTGTTTTTCATCATTTCCGCCACTATTAACACTCGGTTGTAATGTGTTTAAAGTTAACTTTATTAAAAAGTTTTAAGGCCAATGATGAAGACAAACATTTGCTAGTTTAGCCACTTGGCTAATTTATCAAACTGGCTAAACTAGCTAACTGGCTATGGATCAAATACCACAGCCACCTAACTGGCTACTAATGTAGCAAAACAATCTTGTAGCCTAACTGAAGCTAATAAGTCAATAATTAGCGGCTAGTTAGCGGTAGCCTCAACCATCTGCATTCGACTCAAACTACTGCCCGATTGAAAAGTCCTGTGACATTTTATGGCTTTCGTTTAAGCTAGATGAATTTCTGGACGCCACAGAGGCACAGGTGACCTTTCACCTCCTGGTTTCCCACCTGCTGGTCTCGGTAGAACATCTCGTACTGCAGGATCATCTGGCGGCTGATCTGCGAGCCGTGGTACACGATGACGTTCATGTGCGTCCAGGTGCGAAACTCCCGCTCCCAGTTGGTGATGGTGGACAGCGGGGCGATGATGAGGAACGGCCCGCGGATGCCCATGTTGAAGATTTCGTACAGGAACGTGATCGACTGGATCGTCTTCCCCAAACCCATTTCATCTGCCAGGATGCAGTTTTTCCTGAAAACGAGCAGAAGGTGAGCGGGAGGGAGGAGGCCGGAAACAGGAAATGGCTTCCCAGTGGGTCTGTCTGGGCGCTCACCTGTTGTACCAGTTGAACATCAACCAGTTCATCCCCTCCAGCTGGTATTCTCTGAGCTGGTTTCCGTTCCGGTAATCTCTGGAGCGCTCCAGCTTCTGCCATTTATCTGGAGCTGGGCGTTCCTGCCAGACGAAAGATTAAAAATAATCTTTTCAAGATTAATAACAAAATAAAACATTAAATTAACTTTAACTTTATACATTTATACAAGAAACAGTTATTTTATCACATATTGATATTTTTATTTTGTATTAATATTTTCTATTATTCTATCTTTCAATTAATTTATTTATTAATGTATCTATTTTATTTGTTTATCATATTTTATGGGCCGATTAAGAGAACATTTGTTTATTTTTTTACTTATTTATTAATTCATTTTTTATCTATTTGTCATATTCTCTGGGTTGGTTAAGAGACATTTTAATTTATTTATGCATTTTTATTATTATATTTACGATATTAAATGGACTGATTAAGGAGAAGTTTTTATTTGCTTATTGATTTATTTATTTTTATTGATTTATTTATCATATCTGATGGTAAAAATAAGGGGAAGTTTTTATTTTATCTATTTATTTTTATTTATTAATTTATTTACTAAATTAATAAATAAAATTATTTATCACTTTACTCTTTATTTTTACATATATTTATTTATATGGTTTGATTAAGGGGAAG
The DNA here is from genome assembly GCF_001443285.1 of Poecilia latipinna. Classification (NCBI taxonomy): domain Eukaryota; kingdom Metazoa; phylum Chordata; class Actinopteri; order Cyprinodontiformes; family Poeciliidae; genus Poecilia; species Poecilia latipinna. The sequence goes on from NW_015112909.1 coordinate 255,793, forward strand.
TTTCACTGATTTTTTCATTCATTTATTACATTTTATGGGCCGATTACAAGAAGGTTTTTAATTATTCACTATTTATTAATTAAATGGTTTTTATTTTGAATACAAGTTTTTATTTATGCTTCTTATGGGTAGAAGTTTTATTATTAATTCTTTTAATAATTATGCTGTATTGTAATATTTTTAATTTATATCTTTTTATATTTATCACTTTACTCTTTATTTTTACTTATTTTTTTCATAGATATATTTTGTACTAATTATATATATATATATATATATATATATATATAAAGTGCATTTGAGGCCCTGAATCAACAGAGGTCTCACATGGCTATGCTGATAATATTCACGCTGTCAGGACTTGATCGTCGTTCTTTAAATCTCCGTTCCTCTCACCATGTGTCTGAGGTCCGCCGGACGCTTCTGGATCTCCTCAAACTCCCGGATCTTCTCCGGGTCCAGGTCCTCCTGCAGCTCCCAGGTCGCCTCCTCGTACGACAGGCTGCACCACTTCACCAGGTAGTGGGTCACCTCCTGCAGCAGAAGCACACGCTGCGTTGCCGCCCTCAACAGCCTCCAGGAAATAAAACCGCCTGTCTGGGAACGTACCTCGCCCGTCTCCGTATCCGTGGTAACGGCCACCTCCAGGACGCGGTCGACCTCCACGTAGTCTGGGTTGAATATGTCATCGTCGGGCTGAAGGGGGAAAACGGAGATGAACGAAGCAGAAAACGATTAGCTCAGTGATCGAATATTCTCAATCGATTATTCTGATGATTAATCGATTATTTGGAAAATTATTGATATTTGGCACTTTGATTTAAAATGCGTTGAATAATTAAATTGATATTTTAAATAATAAATGCAATAACAGCATTCCTTTAATAAACAGTCATTTGTAGCTGAAACATCAAAAAGCTCAGACCTTTCTGCTTAACATCGACACATTGCAGGGATTTTCTGTTGATTATTTTTTATTAACAACTGAAAATAAAGAGGAGAGTGATTTTACAGAATTTGAACAAAGTGGAGCTAAATCTGGTTACAACAGATTAGTAAGACTTTTCATCTTTTCATGATTTGTACAGTTTTCGGCTTAATTCCTGCTCTGAGTGTGTTGTTCTGACTTTTTAGAGTCTGTATAGTCCAGCTAATGATTAATCGATTACTAAACCAGTCAACGATAAATTCAACAATCGACTAATCAGGAAGTTTCACCTCAGTGAACAGGTGCTTCATCTGAGCCTGTTTGGTCCTGAAACGTTTGATCTTCTGGTGGATTCTGGGATCTTTCTCCAGCTCTTCCAAAGTGGCCCATTTGCAGTGCAGGTAGGAACTACAAGCATAAAAAATATAAACAAAACGATGATTTAAGTCATGCAGCTTCCACTGAGTTTTTCTCCATTTGGACACAAAACCAGTAAAGTTCATTATAAATTAATGGCAGAAACTTACCGAAGAGGATTTAAATTTTTTTTTTTTTTAAATCGGACCTTTTTCTCAGAAATACAACTTTTGATCTCAGAAAAAAGACATAATCCTGAAGTCAGAATTTTAATTTTTAAAAGTCAGAATTTTGACTTTTAAAAAAATCTGAATTCTGAGAAAAATGTCAGAATTTTGATTTTGATTAAAATAAAGTCAGGATTCTGAGGTTAAAGTGAGATTTTTTTTTCAGTCTCCATTCCCCTTTTTAATTTGGACCATGAAGCAAACGGAGCTTAATCTGGACGGTCGGGTGAACAGGTTGGAGAAACTCGTTTTTATCAATTCACACATTTTTCATGCAGGCACTCAGATGAGGAATAAAGTTTGGAAATAAATAAAAAATTAAGTCAGACGTTGTAAAAATGTCTCAAACCGTAAATGCATTGGAAAAGCATCATCTGTTGTAACTACAGCTGGATTTATTTGCATCATTTCACCCATAAACGAACGCCAATAAACATGACCAGTCTTCATTGCGAATAATAAAGATTTTACAAAAACAGTTGTCCTGCAACTTTATGATGCACAAATAAATTATTCCTAACAAAGTGGAGGAAAATGTAAAGTTCGAATCCATCCAGTTATGTTTTATTCATCATCCTGGGAGAATGAATTACAGAAAACAGAATAACTGCCGTACAGGGGCGTCTCCGGAGACGCTCTGGCTTCAGGAGCTAAAACGTTCCTGAACAGATAATAACTGCTGCCTGGGAACAGCAGCCCCCAAAAACCACAACACAGCATTTCTAAACACGAGCTGCTGTTAGCGGGCAAAAGTCAAATAAAAATGATTGACGAAGGAGATTTAACGGAGCTCAGTTCAGGTCTTTAAGGTTCCAGGCAGACATAGAATATCCACATGAAAACAGCTTGAAATTTTTACTTTTTAATGAATTTATTCAGGAAAAACTCGGGACTGGCTTTGATTTGTCCAATCCCTCAAATTCAACTGATGACGGCAGCTAAACTCAAACATATTCACAATGGTGGCCACAATTACGCTAACAGCAGAGCTAATAGCATTTGGCGCTAATGAAAACGTTTAGCTGTACTACATCTGCTACTTTCGCTACATGGTTGAATTTTGTGCTTTAGCATTAGCTTCCGCTAAATAGCGTGTTGGCTTAGCGCTTTAGCATTACCAGAATAAAGTTTATGATCAGTGCGGCCATTTTCAAACTTTTTGCTACGTAATCTGTAAAGTTAAAGATAATTGAGGGACACCTTTTAATTTATTTTATTCAAAAGATGTTTCTTTGCTAAATGTTTTCATTTTACTTGTACAATTATTGAGGGCCGCAAAATATCACTTCAAGGGCCGCAAACGGCCCACGGGCCGCACTTTGCACACAACTGGATTAGTGTTTGATATTCATGAATGTCATGTCCTTTTAAGAATAATTTTAACTGGTATTTCCTTTGTTTCTGGGTTAAATCGTTAAACAAACTTTTGAATATTTATTGAATCTGAAGAAGTTTGGATTTATTTTGGATTTTCTCAAATTTAAAGCAAAAATAAACTTACACAAAGACACAAACATGTGAGCAAAGCCCCACTGGAATATAGTTAAATATCCTTAAACATGGGTTTTTAATACTGTCTTAATAGAGTGCAGTAAATTAAGTCAGCAGAAGCAGAAGATAAACCATAAATCAGGATATTTGTCTATAAAGAGACTCACAAATTTCTGTATTTGACATAAAACTCCTCCATGTCCTCCGTTTGGTCCTCTGATGAAGCCTAAAGAGACAAATTAATCACTCTTAGGAAAATCAATCAACATTATTTCTGAAATAAAAGTAATAAAAACTAAAAAAAAAAAAAAAAAGAAAAAAATCTGGATGTATTCAGGATTTTAAGTAAAGGTATATTTATATTAAGTAAAGGTATAAATATATATATAATTTTTTTTTTTTTTTTTTTTTTTTTACCTCTTTCTTCATTTTTCTGACAGCCAGGATTTTCTCGATGATGTTGGCCTCGTCCTCTGGAGGTTCCTGAGACACGGAAACAAGAAAATCTGCATTCAAACGGCAGGAACAAGGCACAACCATAAAATAAACTGCAGAAAACAACTAGAAATTCCCAGAACATTTAAACCATTAAAACCCGAAACCAGGATGAATCTTTTAGTTTTTTTCCAGGCAGATTTTTCCGGATTGGACCAGAAATCTGAGCGGTGTCTTACTTCTGCCTGCCATGCCAGAGCCGTAGCGTTGAGCGCCGAGATGCGTCCGGCTCCCAGAACGGCGATCGTCTCTCCGTCGTCGTCCACCACCTTGAAGTCCAAGTCTTCGTTGTACTTCCTCCTTTTGACCTGTCGACCCGAACGCCTCTTCTGCAGAGCGGGCCGAGGACAAAACAAAAAAAACTATTTCAAAAACACTTACTGGAAACAGTTCCTTCAGACTTTTAAAGGTGCCTTGGTCATAAGTGGGGATAAATAAGCAAAACAACAAATAAAATGTAAACAAAACTGTCCTTCAAAAAATGTAAGCATGTTGCAAAAAGCTTTAAATCAATTAACCGCACAATAAATTAAAATAAGCTCAAGGGTTCCCATTTGCATGATGACACGCTAAATGACACAAATGGAAATGATCAAGCTCATTTTAATTTATCATGCGATTACTTGATTGACTTATTGAGACCGCTCAATTAGTAACCAATTTAGTATTTCCAAGCAACTTGACCAACACTGGAAACAGGTTACTAAAAGTCATAAAACTTGGCTTTGGGATACTTTTATTTAAAGTTTATGGTTTAGTTTTACTTTCTGCATTTTTGTAGTGTAACGGTTATTTGTGTATTCCTCCTGAACTCACAGCGTTGTCCAGCGGGTCCTGGCTGTCGTCGCCTCCCATGTTGAGCGCTGACGTTGAGGTGGTGTCATCGCTCTCCGCCCCCTCCTGGACGGCCAGCTCCTGGTTTCTCCTCTTCCCTTTCTTCTTCTTCTCCAGCGGCGCCGCACCTGGGTCTCTGAAGGAACAGCAGCATTGTTTCACAATCAGACAGTTAAATGAGAATGTAAATCTAAATATTTAGCTTTGTTTTCAGTTCAGAAGCTGGAATGAGAAAGAAGAAGCGAGACTCACCACTTTGAGCATTTTCAGCTAACTTTGATTTGACTTGTTGCTGAAAATGTGCTACATAAATAAAATTACATTACCTTACGTTACCTTAACCCTAACTCAAAATGAAACCGTATGTTATTATAGTTGGGCTGGAGGGTAATTATTCAGTTATAAACCATCCAGTTCTGCACTGAATTTGAATTTTTTGGATTTGTTTTGGTATGCAAGTAATTCTTAAAATTTAAATTTAATTTAAATGTTATAAAAATAAAAGTACCTATACTTTTTTAAACATTTGACCAAATGTTCTGGAACTTTGCTGGGTTGCTAGGTAACGGGCTGAGCCTGGCTGGCGGTTGCTAGGTAACGGCTTGTTACATTCCGGAGGTTTCTAAAACGGCTCCTTTCCCAAAAAACATTAAGTTATTTCCAAAAAGCAGACTTACCTCAAATGAAATTTAAAATAAAATAAACATGTAAATACATGTATTTACACATAAATACATGTATTTACTCACTTCTGTTGAGTTGGCAACAGAAGTGATAATACATTTACACTTATTACCCGTGATGGACACAAAAAAAAGCTAGTTAGCAAGCTAGCTAACAGGAGTATATTAGCAGCTAGTTACCGACCGTCTCAAGTCACAGTCATAACTCAATTTTGCCCGAAATAAAAGTTTCGCAAGAAAAACTACGTATGAGTTCAAATAGTCCTACCACAATAAAATCTAAGATCAATTTAAAGACCATATTTAAGGCCAACCTACATTTTTAAAATACATTTAAAACATTTTAAAGTCTTAATTTTAGATGGATCGATTTAAGACTTTTAAAGCCTGAATTTAAGACGTTTTAAGAATTTGCACTCTGCTTACTGATATAATTTTTTGTGTGAAATGTCACTAAATGTAGCAGCAAAGTTGTGCTGATTATTGTTAACAATGCAGACGTGACCTGGTGGTCAGATCTCTTCACTTTATTCTCTGAGGTTTGTTTTGCTTTCATTCCTTTATTTTTCCTTCGTTTCTCTTTCATGCTTGAACCTTCCTCTCTGACTCTAACAAGATTAGTCAAATCATGATTATAGGTTGTTAAAGAGACGACACTTTCAAATTCCAAGGTGTAAAACTTAATTATGAAGTTGTACAAATATTAGTTTCTGTGGCCTGAGGAAACAAACAGCTCCTAAATCTGTTAGCAGGCAGCAGCTGCCTGAACCGGTCGGATCCGGGTTGGTTGCATCTTTTAGGATCTTTCAGGCGCTCTAAAGACAGACCATAATAGTCTCTGATGAGTTTAATGATGTTGTGAGCAGTTTTATTTACCTGCTGTAAAATCTGCATCTACATCTAGACCCAGTTCACGATTTTATGCAGAATGGGTTCTGCTCAGGAGTTTGGCTCCTTTAAGTTTCATTTAAAGTTGAGAAATTAGGCTGGTGACAGGAAAAACTCAGAAATCTGATTCTTTTCTGATCACTGAATGCACCACACCTAAGCTCCGTCAATAACACTTTTTTGAGGGAAGAAATAGACTTAAAGTTTGGTATTTTGAGTACCAGTGAAGATTCTAATAAAAGGGTAACTGCAGGTTTTAGCAAGTCAAATTTAAGACTTTTAAGCCACTCTGAATGAAATTTAAGACTGTGAATGTAGGGATTGGTTGGGAGACTGCTGCATTACAATCAGGCATAGCAGAAACTGTCAATGTTTGTGGCTTTTCGCAGCGACTTTAGGTTTCACACACTGAATATTGCTCTCTTAAGGGGGTAGAATCATGTAAAAATAAACTTTTACATCATGTTATTCTGTCATCAAAAACATACCTGGACTGTTGCTTTCATTCTTTTATTCATGTTTGAGAAATCCTTTAATCTCCACTTCATTTTTTGCACAACCATTGAGTTGTGCAAAACCCCTGGGTGGACCTAGCCCCACCTTCGAGGTGCAGCTCCTCCCCCACTCAGCTCCTTCAGACTAGCCAGCAGCAATTAGCAAACACCTGTCTGAACTGCGTATCAGCTGAGCTCATTATAGGAGCCGCTTCTCAGTGAAACGCTGGTAAAGGCGCTGTTAAAGGGTTAACAGAGGAGCCATGCTGTTATGACGTCCTGGAGGTGGAGCTTCAAAAAGAGCAGGAGTTTTTAATCATCACGCTTATTTTAATTTATCGTGCGATTCATTGACCGACTGCTTATTGTGACAGGCTCACTATGACCTGTCTTATTTAAGGTAATTTGTTTTTAACTAGATGTAAATGAAAGCGAGGTGCAGCAGACTGAGCTATAAATGCGCCATGTGTCACCAGCTTCGCTCTTAAGCCCTGGAAGCACCTGAAACCAACCTTCCCAGTTGTACCCTATATTGGTTATTTGAGTCATACAGCTTGATTCTGCTTTTCCGAGCTTGTGGTTGTTCTTACTTGGGTTTGCGGCCCCTCTGCTTTGGCGCCGTGGGGGCTGCAGACTTGCTGTTGGCCTGGCCATGACTCTTCCCGTGGATCTGGGCGGCCTGGCTGTTGTTTACTTGAGGCCCTGCTGCAAAAGAGGAAAACAGGAAGACGGTTGGGACAGTCGTTAGTCCAATAAAATCCGATTTTAGACATGGAGGTGCTGTAATTTGAATTTCCAATTCTGAATTAGCTGCGTTTGAGGAGCATGTCGCCAATTTAAAACATTTGATAGTATTCTACATTCTAGGTAAAGTAAAATAAAATGAAATATGTTTTGAAATATCTCTCACATTAACTTGGCAAGAAATTCCCCAATTTCAGTAACATTGTTTCAATAAGTCATTGAGATATTAGTAATAATAAACATTCATTACACTGAAACAGTCCAAACATTTCGTGTTAAGGTAAATGGTAAGGTAAGGTAAGGTAAATGACCTTCCTTGCTATAAAAGTTACCAAAAAAAGTTCTAAAAAATTTTCTTGCTAAGTTTTCTGCTAATTAGCAGATATAAATAATTTTGGTTATTCTGACTAAACAAAAACAAGAAAAGGTCAGACAAGTTTAACTTGAGACAATGTATGAAAATATCTGGTTTCAACTCTTAATAATGTTTTCCAAATTTAAGCTTTAAATCAAACATTAGATGGAAATTTATTGCAAACCTGAGAACTTTGAATATCAATCACTTTTAAGGATTTTACACAGGAATCAAGCACTTTCCAAACCTTAAAATCTTCAAAAACTGAAATTCAAACACTTTCAAGGATTTCAAGAACCTGCACAAAACTGAAAATCGTATGACGATGTAGGCGTTTCATATCAGTCGATTAGTTTTTTTTATCTAAATACCTGGAATACTGTCAGACTGGTGGCGGGACCGTTCCCATTTCATCCACAGTTTTCTCTCCACGATGTTCTTTAGTTTTAGTCAGTTATGAGGCACAGTGGCAAAACCTGAAACTGCTGCTGTGCAAGTTACTCAGCAGGTTGTTGCTAGGCAACCAGAGTGGGAGAGTTGATGCCACCAACGTAGCTTAGCTAGTTAGCTAGAAGATGAGCAGCTAAAGTCTTTCCTCTGCCTACGTCTCCCAGAATGCTTTGCTGTCCTCGATCACAGTTCAGTGGAAATTGCTGAATATTATATCTGATAATCTCTCTGTATCAATCGCAATATTTATTGTTCTTGATTTTTCCGGCGCTAATTACGTTATAAGAATTTTATGTCAGTAGATGTTGATAATTGTTGACCTGTGTTTTTTTGTTTTAAATATCTGAAATACTGCCAAACTGTTGCCGTGACCTTTCCCATTTTATCCACAGTTTTCCCTCCACACAGTTGTTGCTAGGTAACCAATGAATGAATGAGTTGCTAGGTAACGAAAGGATTAGTGAGTTAGCCGATTCCATCAACCTAGCTTAGTTAGCAGTGAGAGGTTGAGCGGCTAAAGCCTTTCCTATGCCTACATCTCCCAGAATGCTTTGAAGTTCTGGATCAAAGTTCAGTGAAATTTTTGATTATTCTACCAGATGATTATACATTATTGATTTATCGTTCAGCTGTAGCGCCAACCTAAATGCATTAATAAAATTGAAGCCATTTTGGACGTTTCTACGAACCTTGGTTGGCCGGCACAGGAGGGAGGACTTTAACCTTCGGTTTCCGACCTCTTTTCCCAGGAATTTTGACCGGGACTGGAACCGGTCCAGAAGCCGCGGGCGGCTCCGAGGTTTTCCCACCTGCCGCATTCCTGGGATCCGCGCCGCTCTCCTTCCGGCTGCCCTTCCCCTTGGTGCGCCGCTCCTTCCTCTCCTTGCCCTCCTTGGGCTCTTTGCTCCTCCTCAGCGTCAGCACAGTCGTCTCCTTCTCCTCCTTTTGTCTCTTTGGTTTGCTGCTCTCCTTCTCCTCCTCTTCGGCGTCGACTTTCTCCCACTGCCTCTTGTCCTTTTTCTTCCGTTTCTTCTTCACCCTGCCCCCGCCTCCTCCCTCATCTTCCTCGTTCAAGGAGGCGTGGGACCTGGCGACGTGCACGCCGACCGCCGCGCAGTGATTGGCCGTCGATGTGCTGCCCACTGGGGTGAGGATCCGGAGCTGGTCCTTGGAGCCGACAACCAGGTGTCCCCTCGGGATTGTGGGAACTGCTGTTTGTGCGATGCTGCTTTGGTCCGAGGCGGCGGCGGCGGGGGAGGCTGGAGGCGGCGTGTGCTTTGGGAGGCCAGTGAACATCTGGAATCAGGAATACACAAAAACAGCTGAGCACCTGAGTCAAGTCGACCCCACCACCTTCGTCAAATCTAACAACACTGGTGTTGCAAAAGTTTTAATTTGTGCCACTATCAATTTAAATATATCAATAAATGTTTCCAGAGGTCATGAAAGGTCATCCAGCCACCTTCTTTAAATCAGATTTATGAGCTGCTGTTATAAAAAGCTCAGGATTGTCATTTAACAGCAAAGTTTTGCTTCCATGTCACCTTCAAAGGAAGATAATTCACTAAAACATCAATAAACAGTTTAAACAGAAAAATAAATAGATTTGCTTGAATAAAAATAGCTTAGTGGGACACAGAGGTAATAAAACTAGAAACAGTCAAGATTGAAAAATAAAAAGTGACAGGAGGAAGGATCACTATATGCTGTAAATGTCAAACACTCAAATTTAAATAAACTAATCCTAATGATGTTTTATTACAGAAAGTAGAAATGTACAATCCCTATAAACAACAAGCACAAAATAATAAAGAAATGAAAGTTATTATAATAATCCACAGAGCAGAAGGTGAATTTAGGGAATAAAATCAACTAAATAACAGTGATTCAGCTTCTAACTAAATATCATCACCTAGTGTTTATATTTACAACATTGATGTTAGGAAGAAAGTTTGTAGTAAAGTATATTTTTACATGACACAGAGAATGATTTGTGTGGAATAATAGTGGTGAAACTGGAGAAAAATCCCATTCTGAGCACGCGCCGTTGTTGCTGTGAATCATGCTGTGACTAAACACTTAACATGCAGAATATTCCTCTGTCAGCCTGCAGGATGCTGCAGCCTTTTGGGGCTCACGCAACACGGACGGCCCGGGTGTTAAAACGATTAACCGCCTGCGAGACGTAAACAAACCAAACATATGTGAACCAGGCCAGACTGCTCCGCGCAGAAACATCCAGGATGCTGAAATATTCTTTTTCTATGTTTCTCAGGCACAGAGTGACATTTACAGCAACATGTTAAACATCTTCCTGATTTAACACCTTGAAATTGGGCTCTGTCTCTTTAAGAAGCTCCTGCTCTTTCTGAAACTCATTCCAACATGGCTCCTCTATTAACCCTTCACGTTTTTATCAGCGTTGCTCTGAGAAGCAGCTCCTATAATGAGCTCAGCAGTTCCACCAGGTGATTGCTAATTGCTGCTGGCTAGTCTGAAGGAGCTGCACCTTGAAGGCGGAGCTAGGTCCAGCCAGGCGTTTTGCAGCTGAATGGTTGCCATGGAGATGAAAGGATTTATCAAACATGCATTACAGAATCAGGTATGTTTTAGATGAGGGAATAACTAACATGATGGAAAACTGAAAAAGAGTAGTGAAAGTTACTTCTATCAGAAATGTCAGATTAATACAAATGAATACAAATGAATAAATGATACAATAAATGATAAGTGATGAAGTTGGTTAAAAGTTGCAGTTATAGCTGCAGAAATGCTCATAAACCCGGGAAGTTTTGTTTATCTGCTGCAGAAGACGCAGCGAGTTTTTCCTGCAACCAGCCAGGGATCGATGCAGCCTGGAGGAACTCCATCCGTCTGACTCCGATCGCTACGCTGCATTGTCTCAGTTTTCTGCATAAACGCTCGCAGTCATAAATATTCATGACCGGTAGGCGGACCTCAAGGTCAGTGCAGCATGTGGGCAAAAATCCATTTGGATCAAACATGCAGAGAAGCCTCAATAAGCAGCAGATAGACGATTTCAAAGAGCTCAAATCTGCATCCACTGAGGCAGCAGCACTAAAAAAACCAGATGTTTTGAATCAACCATGGAGTCCGTTTGTATTATTCCAGTTTGAATAATTTCAGTTGGCTACAGAGTAAATTTAAAACTTTCTAAGACCTTTTCAATGCCACTTTGAAGGAACTTTAAACAGGAAAAACTACAAATATAAGGGATTTAATTTAAGGTAAGTATTTAAGGTCCCTTTGGGACGAAAATAGTATTTTTGAATTGAATTTTTGATTGATGGGGTAACGAGCAAAAACCGTGAACACGGCTTTAGCTTTCTTACGTATGTCTTTCTTAACCCATGTTTCACCTAGCTTAAAGTTTTTTTGTGGGGGCGTGGGGGGTTGCGCCTAGCATCATGCGGTTTAGCAGCAAAAATGAGCTGTTAGCAAAAAAAAATGTTTCACCCAAAACAGACACAAAAAAGCTAGCTAGCTAGCTAGCTAGCAGGGTATATTAGCAGCTATTTAGCGATAGCCACAACCACGTAAAGACGGTTACAAAATCAGCCTTCTGTCACCTGAAGAACATTTCCAGGATTAAAGAACTAATGTCTCAGCGAGGTCTAGAGAAACTCATCCAACGTTTATTTCTGCATTCTGCATCAGAACCAGAACCAAAGATGGAGAAGCAGCATTCAGCTTCTATGCACCACAAATCTGGAACAAACTTCCAGGAAACTCTAAAATAGCCAAAAATCTAAACTAAATAACGTTAGAGTTGCTTTTGATTAATGATAACTGAAACATTGACCAACATACTGATGAATATTTGCTTGATGATTTGACAAAATGTAATATTTATTGCTTGTTTAATAACATTACTTTGTGATGTTTTTATGATTAAAGCACTTTGAACTGCGTTCCTGCTGAAAATGTGCTATAATAATAAAGTTAACTTATTTTAGAGACACAAATTGTCTTCAGTCAGTCACAGAGACTCACTCAAAACAGAGCGTCAGCAGAAATCAGACAATAAATGGTTAAGAAATTAAAAACGTCATTTTGAAAAAAAAGTCCAGACTTTTACAACAATGCAAAAAGGAATAAATAAATATTTTTTTTACCATTTTCTTAACTAACATATAGGGAGGTTTACTGAAAATAAAACATATTTAATTTCTCCATTCATTATGAGTTGCTTATACAACAGATACTTTCTTCACATCTGATAGCAACGTTTATTTATCTGTGAGGAATAAACTACCCGCTGAAAATAGCTAAAAAGAAAAGGATTATTTTACATCATGTTGAGCGGATAATTTGCACCGTGATGATGACTCTCACTTCGTCAGGTACAAAATAATCTGAGCTGCAGATGATTAACTCTGTTTAATGGCTGCTAAAACCTGCACACACACACACACACACACACACACACACACACACACACACACAGAGTACCAAGCATCAGATGGTGAGCATGAGAGTATAGGACTTTATAACCGTCTCCTCGATCTCGTGATTGCTCCCTGAAAATCACGGGACGCGTTTGTGACGAAACAGGAGAACAAAACAGCGGCACAAAGTGAAGCCAGCTTTGCATATTTCCATCACCTCTACACATTTAGCTTGAGAGTCGCTTCTTGTGGGTGTAAGTGACTTATTTTTAAGTTTATTTGAACCATAAACAGGAATTTAAATTGGTCAGGAACCACCAAGTTTCTGAAATGCCACATTTTCACGGTCAGAGGAAGAAAACACTGAGTTATTTGATGAAGAATATTGGAGAAGGCTTTTTAACCTAAAGGCACTGAACAAACAGTCAAGCATGGTGGTGGCAGCATCATGCCATGGGGCTGAAATGATTACATAAAACAAAGAATTAATTTTATATTCTTCAACGTCCCTTCAGATCAACCAGATCAGGAGTGCCCCAAGTGTGGAATGTTTTTTTTTTGTCTCCCAAATGCGTGTCAGAAATAAAAATAAAAAATAAAAAAATGACTCAAAGAAAATTAAAATAGTCTATTTTTCTTCTAAAGGCAACAGCCCTTTTAATATTGAGGATCTCTAAAGAGATACAGATTTCATAAAATAAAAAAAGGCAGAGGAGATTTATTCACAGATTATATGCTGTCACGACAGTTTTTACAGTGTGAACTGTAAAAAAATGTTTCAACATATAAATAAATCTTTTTTTTTATAAAACGTAAATGCTGCAGCTACTTTCCCCACCTCTGGGGAAAAAAATCCAAATATTTTTCCAAAGTTATTGCAACAAATAGAATCAACACTAGAAATTATAATTTCCTAATAAAAACCTTAAAAATTTGTGAAATACTTTTTAATTTTGGTTCAATGTGAAATAGAAAAATCCGCCAAGCGAATCAATTGGGTCAGATTGTGTTCTGTTTGCTGTTTGTGCGCTCCGTCCATCTGTACATGAAGTGAGAGGCGGCTCTTCGTCCGTATGTTTTCTGTTCCAATGTCACCAGCACAAGCTGTGGCACATTTCTGCGCTTGGCAAAAGAGGAGAATCTGCACTGAGCTCCAGCCAGAAGCGGCTCGTTACTCTGATTATGAGGAATATTCAATCAGAAACCTCTGAACATGGCTGATGATTTAAAAAAAAAAAAAAACAGTATCCTGAAGGGATTCAGGAAGTTTTTCATTATCAGAGCAGCTTTTTAAAATTATTTCTGTAACATAATGTGGATTTACCTATTTGTGGATTTTTCTGTGGAATGCAAGTTAAAATTTTTCACAACAAAATCAGCCTGTTTGCTGATTTTTTCATAGATTAGATCTAAAAAATGCAGCTTTGGAAGCTAAAATATGGCGCATTGCTAACTGAGATGCTATTAGACCCACTGATTTGAATCCCCAAAAGTAAAGCAGATTGTAGATCAGAGGTGTCCAAAGTGTAGTCCAGGGGCCGTTTGTGATCCTTGAAATTATTTTGTTGTGGTCACAAGTCAAGACTGGCAGAAATTTGGCCAATAAAACAGAAAGCAAAAAATGTTTCACCACAGAAGGTTAAAGGGGAATATTATGCGTTTTCCAGACACATAGTGCCATTTTATAGCATAACCAGGTAACTATGTACAGATTTATAACAACCTGCAGTTGTTATAAAAATAATATGTATATATACACATATATATACATATATATCAAAAATAATATAAAAGAAAATTTACTTCTTAATTTAATGCCTTGAAATTGGGCCTCTGTCTCTTTAAATGCTCGGGCTCTTTCTGAAGCTCCGCCTCCAGGAAGTCATAACAACATGGCTCCTCTATTAACACTTTAGCAACGTTTTACCAGCGTTTCACTGAAAAGCAGCAGCTCCACCAGGTGTTTGCCAATTGCTGCTGGCTAGTCTGAAGGAGCTGAGTGGGAGGAGCTGCACCTCGAAGGCGGGGCTATGTCCAGCCAGGCGTTTTGCAGCTGAATGGTTGCCATGGAGATTAAAGGATTTCTCAAACATGCATGAAAGAATCATGTATGTTTTTGATGAGGGAATGATGTCATAACATGATTTAAATTAAAAAAAAAAGTGACTTTACAAACTAATACTTAACACCCTTCCTCACGATAACTCTTGCTTAAAGAAATGTGATTTAAATGCCACACAGAAACCGCATTTAGCCATATTCTAGAAATTACTCATATTTATTGATGCTCTAAATGGAACAAATGTAAAAATAACATTTTCAATAATACTGGCAGTTTTGGGGTTTTATCTACATTATTAATTATAATCTAACAGGACAATGATAAATCAAAATTCATCAAAAGGAATTTTTCACAAAAAAACACACCAATTTTTAATTATATACGGATTTCTTAAAAAATGTAGTTATTATTGAAGAAGTATGTTTGTGTCCCATCAGTAGTTTAAATTTGCCAGTTTTGGCCAAAAAGGCCGAACGTTTGGCCGCTGTATTAAAGCATATTAAGGTATATTTGGTGTTTAGCCCTAAAAAGCATTTTAACCTATTAGCAACCTTGGGGATGTTATCACCAGGTGCACCAATACAGCAGAAACTGTATTCTTTGGGTTTATATAAATGTGTCTAACACTTGAACTCAAATACTAAATGTTGCTTTTCTGCTTTAAATAAAAATAATTCAATTGTCATACGAATTTATTTTAAGGTACTTTTGGACCAAACTGTGATGTTCGGAAGGAGCAAGATTTTTCTCAAGGTCGAAAAACGTGACAAAAAAGCACCCCATATTGAAAATTTAAGAAAATACCCCCGTAATATACCTAAATAATTTTCAACTAAATTAATTAATTGATGATTAAACCTTATCTGCTTTAATTATCAATCATCTGGTTGATAATCATCTGATGTAGCAGCTGGATGATTGACGAACGGCTGCATTTATGCAGAAAGTGTGACTGCCTGGTGTCGTGAGACCCATGCAGATGCGCAAACAGACGTTCACACAGGTATCATAAATCACCACACACACACACACACACACACACACACACACACACACACACGCACGCAGGCTTGAAAAGCTAGCCACGTGTCAAACTGTTCAACCCGAAGTTGAACCTTTGTACCAGCAGCCAGTTCATAACCAATCAAAACATAAACCTGTACAAAAAACAACAAAAAACAAAAATCTGAAAATGAGTTGGACTTTAAAAACATATTTTAAAAATCTCTTGCATCTCAACAAGATCAACAATTAAAAAAACAACAACATGACGTGATAATGAGGCAACACGAACAGGAACGCAGGCACACGCACGGCGAGCTGCACCGCCTCATCGTCAGTCCGTTTGAGGAGCGGGTATCAAGGCTGTTGCCATGGAAACTGGCTCCTAGTGCCAGCGCTGCCGCTGCTGCTGCTGTTGGGATACGGGACGAGTCAGACGTAAACACGCGGTCACCACGGTAACCCGTTCGATGCCATCTACGTGGACCGACTCCCTCTTTTGTCCACCTCTGACGTGAAACTGGATGTCAGAAGCTTCATGTGATTTTTTTTTCCAGTCAATTATTAAACCATTATTTATAAAAACTTACTATGGAGAGATACTAACAGGTAAGTTTGGTTTAGAATAGAATAGAACAGAAACATTCTTTATTGTCCTAATAATCAGATGTCACAGCAGCAAGTTAAGGTGACAGAAAATATAAAAATATGAAAAACAGACTGCACAGTACAGAGAAATTATATATAAAATAATAAGTAAAAGCAATGTGCAGCTGAGGCGGTTCAGTTAGGAAAGTACACATAGCTGAAACTATTAATCGGTTTAATCGTGATTAATCGTTTATTTAAATAATCGTCAACTAATTTAGGAATTATTTAATAAGGGAATGGATTATTTGTTTTTGGATTTTCTTATGCATTTCTAATATTGTATAAAATAATCTAAGCGATTAAATAAAAATCTGCACAATGTCCCATTTTTAAGTCGATTAACCACAAGAGTAAAATGATTGTCAGAATAAATTGATTAATCGTCTGAATAACTGATTAATCTTTTGAATAATTGGACTGTGCCAATAACAGATTTAAAAGCTGTTTATTAGAAGAGGTTATGCTTAAAAAGTCCAACAGGAGATGGGAGGAAGGATCTAAGTTAACGCCTTTATGAAACCTTTACATCATTAAAGATCCAAAACATAAAACCATATTCACAGGAAAAACAGATATTTTCCTAAATTTTGGGGTTGTCAATTGTTTTCTACTTTGTTGGCCCAATCTTTGCCAAACTTGACTTGTGGTCAGGGACCTAACAAAATAATTTCAAGGGCCACGAATGGCCCCTGGATCACACTTTGAACTCCTCTGATCTAGACGATTTTCATCAGATGCGATAGATGGAAATAACTAAATCTCCTTTTCTAATGGCTTTATTTTCAAGAAGTTTTGATTTTGTTTGGTAATACGTTGATATTATCAATTCTTCTTCTTGCCGAGCCTTCAGGAAAAAAGTTATTCAACGTTTCAGAAAAACATTACATGTCGTTTTTTAGATAATTCTGATTCTGTGTAAAACTAAAAAAGGACAAAGTGTCGTTCTGTTGACTTCTGTTAGACGTGTCGAGGCGTGCGCTGCTCTAATCCAGCTTCCTTCAGCCTGAACAAGCCTCCACAAAGCAACCCGGGCCAAACAACCACTTCTCTCCTTCTATGTCTCGACCCCCAGGCTGAGAAAAGGTCAAAGGGTGATTCTCCAGAGGTCAGAACGGATTTCACCAAGAAAACGACCAAATTACCCAGTAAGAGTCCGACTCAACTCTAATCCAGACACAAGCAGGTCAGACCTGTTGACCAAATTTAAACCAGAGTCAAAGACGCCAGAGGAAAAAGATTGAGCATATTTTAGTCTGTAAATTACAACAGCATATTAGAAAACAACTTAATACATTTCCACTGAAAAATTCTAGATTCAAAAGTTGTTTTTCTTTTCTAGAGAATGTCAGATTAATCTCAAGTAAAACATTTTCTGGCAAAATTTTCAGCTTCCAACTCAGGATTTTCAGAATTTTTTCTCACAAATGTTTAACCTTTGAAACTCAGAAATTTCCATGTGTTTTCTATGAAATCTCTGAGATTAATCTGAAAATTTCTTAGTTCTTTTTCTAGCATTTTGACTTTTCAAACTTTCAAATTTTATTTTATTTTTTTATTTCTGAGATTAATCTCAAAGTTGTTTTTTCTAGCAAATTTTCAGCTTTTGAAATTCAGGATATTTGCATGTATTTTTTAGAAAAATTCTGAGATTAGTCTCAAAATTTTATTTCATTCTAGCAAATTTTCAGCTTTCAAAATTCAGGATATTTACATGTTTTTCTAGAAAAATTCTGAGTCTCAAAATTTTATTTCATTCTAGCAAATTTTCAACTTTTCAAGCTCAGAAATTTCTAAATTTTCCTAGGAAATTTTCTGAAACTTCTCATATTTCTAGTTTTTTTTAGTAGTAAGTTTTAAACTTTTGAAACAGAAATTTTCACACATTTTTCTAGAAATTTTTTTAGAACAATCTCAAATTTAGATTAGCTTTTCTAGCAAACTTTCACGTTTTCAAGCTCAGAAATTTCAAACAAATTTTCTAGAAAATTTCTGAGATTAATCTAAAATTTCTGAGGCTTTTGGTGGAAACTGCCTCCTGTTTTTCTAACGATAGTGGCTCTAATACGTCATTGTAAAATCTTACAGAAATCCACATTTTAAGCTCTGATTTGAAATTCTACGTTTTGTTTTTTTACCGAGGTTTCAGAGTCAAACATCCACGCAGGCTGCGGTGATGAGCTGCAGCGTTGGGCCTGATAGTCAGGGGAAGTCGAGCAAACACGATTGAGAGGAGCTGCCCGCAATCACATCGGCTATGAATCAATAATCCTGCCTCACACAGCACCAAACACACACACACACACACACAAACACACACACAGGCACGCACGCGGGCCGTCTCTCCTTCACAAATATAGACCATGAACACTGCAGTTCCATCGATGCTGAAACCTCCTTTCACAGTCGCTACAGAAAGCTGAATTAATGAATTACTGAATTAATTGGTGAACACAGGAAACACTTCTGACCTCCTTCTGACTGTAAGTTTTCTCACAGGAAATAAAACCAAAACATTGCACTTTTCATTACAATCAGGTGTTTGTTTCATTTACTTTCTTTTCAAACTTAGAGAAACTAACAGAATCATAACAACAATAACAGATCAGATTTTTGTATAATAAAATCCACAATTTCACTGTTTAAGGCTGCATGGACATCAGGTGTGAATGCAAAATCAGACAAAAAACTCGAAATCTGTCTGCCTACAAACCTCGGTCTCGGTTCACTTGAAGTGAACTCTGGTTTGGTTCGAATGCATATGTGAACACTAAGCGGACCAGAAACTGCACCAAAAGCAGGAAGTAAACTACAGCGCAGGGTATTCTGGGTAAGTACAACCAAAACAAATATGCTAGGCTACCGCTAACAGGATAAACAGCTTGTGGTCTTTAGCCACAGACAAAAGAACACAATTACAATTAAGATCTTACACAATCTAACGCTACTCCATTTTTGTTTCCATTTCTTGAAGAAGGAAATTGTGCTTTGTGTCTTCCTGGAAGACAAGTTTTTGTGTTGTTTCCTTCAGTGGTTCTTGGTGCAGGTTGCTCAAAGTGTTTGGCTTTACTTGGTGTGAAAAAGAACCACAGCAGCTGGAAATGCAACAAATGTTGCAGTTTTGATCCCCAGTTGAACCAAGTCTCTCAGACCATCAGGAGCCTAAACCTGGACAGCCCGTATTTACCATCACGGTGCATATTATAATTAGAATAAGCAATGTAGATCGAAAACTGGAAATGAACTTTGTGTGTTAGCGTGTTTAGTTTTTGTCTGAACAAATTTATTCTCAGCATAAGAACAGCTTTGGGTCACTTTCTTTCGAAATGCTTGCTATTTCAAGCCAGGTTTAATGAAAACTGAAGTAAGTTTTCAGTGAAAGTCTTTGGATAAATGTGTTTCTGCTTAGCTTGGTAATAAAAAACCCAATACTTTGTGATGTACTACTTAAAGAAAATTATGTTATAAATAAAAAAACTCTCCATCTGCATTGGCTGGACAGGTAAAATTTGTATCACTCTCGAACTGCAGTTTGGTGCCGCATAAACGTCAGTCCACAAATGAACTGAATACTTACAGAATACAATAAAGAATATAAATTCTAACAAAATGTTTAGCAAAGTAACGGCTGAATTCAGCTGCTTCCGTTTGAACCAGCAGATCAGCTGCGTTTCTGAAAGAAAGGAGCCATAAAAACATTAATTTTGTTTGTTTACAGCGGGGGCCATCTCTGCACGTTTCCACGCTCAGATCGCTGTGTGGCGATGACAAAACCGCTCCGTTTGAAGATGCTGCAGGTAGATAAACAACTGAACAAACGGTGCAAACAAAACGAGACGTCAGCTAAAGTCTCCTCACATCTGCACTGTAAAAACTCAACAGCGCTGGACACAAGAGCGCCAGGGATTTATTTGGTTACAGCTTCATGAGGAAGAAAAACATGAAGCTGTTTTCAACTAATCAAAGAAAAAAAAATTTCTGTTTTTTTTTTTTTTTGCCAAAATCTGTTACCTGTTGAATCTATTACAAAAAGAACAAAAAAGTTTTTGTTTTTCACATTTTCAATTTCAGTTTAAGAATAAAAAATAAGAATTGAAAACTTTGAGTTTGATTTTAATATTTTTTGCTCAGGTTTTTGTGACCCAGAAATGATTCTACAAAACTGCAGATTAACAGAAAATCCTGTAAGATGGAGGTGGGCAATATGAACGTTTAATTTTATCCCAATTTTTTTGTGGTACTTTGTGATAAAGATAAAAATGATTACAAAAAACATTTATTACTTCTTTGGTGCCACTTGATATTAAAATGGCTAAAAAGTAGTTCACAGATGTTATTAACTCCACTCTTAGCACATAATAACTCATTAATAACTGTTTATTATGCATTAATTAGGGACACAAGGAGACAAAATCTGCTGTACAATCACCAAATGTAATCCATATTCAATCCACTTAAATGAGTAAATAAATACACGTATTTAATGTAAACAAACATTCTTATGATTATTCTTGTTTGTTGAAACTCTTCCGCTAATAGTGAAGCTAATTTGCTAACATTAGCACACTTAGCTTCAACTAGCTTCCAGATTAATTCTAAATGATCATTTAATTTATTAATTTGAATCTTCCAGTTGAATGAAGTTCAACATCTGTGTTGAAGTTTTGGTAATTAATCGTTAATAATTCTTCATGTAGTTAGAAGTTCATAGTTATGCTCTTATTTTGAAGTCTGTTTACACAGTTCTACTTCCTCTATTAAAGTTCTTTCTCTTTTCTCTCCCAAATAGTTTATTTCAAGCAAGATATGAACATAAATATAATATTTTAAAGCATTAGAGAATGTGTAAATTATAACATTAGTGTATAATCTAAATTGAAGTTAATGCTTTAGCATTAGCTTCTGCTAACTACTGTGTCAGGTTAGTGTTTTAAGGTTAGCACAACTAACTTTGTAGCTAATCTTATAAATTATCATTTATTTTCTTACTTTTTAATACATTTTGTTTCTCTGCAGTAATGCATAAGCCTGAGCTGAAACCTCCTCCAATGTCTTAAAATAATTATGAGTAAATAAAATAATAAGCTGGAGGGTAAACGCATTAAAGAAAGATTAGTATGAGTGTGCTGGCTAAAAAAAAAACAGCAGCGTCATCTCCAGAAAACCCACTAAAAACTCTGACTCATCTTTCAGCTCGGCCTGACTCATGATTATAAACAAGCATCATCCAAAGCGAGCAAAATATCAAAAAATCAACAAAAAAAAATTACAATGAAGCTGTAACACCAACCGCACAGATCCAAACAACGCCAAGCTGAAAACATCCCTCATATGATTTCCCATAATCCTCTTTAGGAATTAGTTAGGAAAACTCACACAGCAGTAATCCAGGTTTAACTGGGTGTTAAACTGGATTAAACGGAGTATGTGTGAGATTTACCTGATCATTCGTATCAAACTGGAGGTTAAATTCAGTAAAGTGGAAGTACAAACCTGCTGCTTGTCCTTCTTGAGGATTTTCATCTTCTATCCGTTCACAGCATCTGTCAACAGAAACAAGTAACTCTGATTATTAAACATTAACAAACCATCTGAGAGGGAGAAATAAAGCAAACGTGGGTTAAATTAATCTAAAAACAACAAATGTTTAGAAATGTGAAATAAACCTGAGTTTACCAAAGAGTAAAGCTAAACATCCAACTTTCCATCCATTTTCTTCTGCTTATGAGACCAGAAATTGATCACCACCCTGATCTATTTCTTGATTAATCGATTAGTAAGTGGATACCAAAATGTGCTTAATAATACTTTTTTTTTCTTTTTTATAAAATTTGAACCAAGTGAAAGGAAAGCTGTCGGTAGAATATATCTACAAGCAAAGAATAGTTTTTTAATCTTAATTCCAAAGTGTTTCTATGTTCGATATCGATAGCTTCGATATCAGGCTTCAATTAAATGCCAAAGAATAAAAATGAGTTTTAAGAAGTGATTTAAACTGATCCAGGCTGTGGGCAGATCTAATCTGGAAAGGTAGATTATTCCAGAGAACAGGAGCAGCAACAGCGAAAACCCGATCATCTTTTCTCTTAAGCCGAGTCCGAGGAACATTTAGTAGCAGCTGATTACTGGATCTTAAAGTTCTGGACACAGAATGAAGTTTCAAAAGATCCTGAAGATAAGGAGGAGCTAACCCATTTAAAACTTGTTAAAAGAATCTTAAAGTCTATTCGATGTAAAACAAGCAGCCAGTGTAAGGAGGCCAATATGGGCCTTATATGGTCACGCTTCTGGGTGCCGGTAGAAGCCGACCTGCTGCATTCTGGATCGCTGCGTCAGGGATTTATCCATAAACGGTTTTCCTGAAGTGGTAAGTTGTTTCTCTATCATGAGCACATTTAGAAGCGCATACACAACGGTGATTGACAGTGCTAAGACCTGCCTCCGGGCTCTGATTGGTTGTTTTTGGTTGGGAGCAGTGCAGGAAATTGATCTTTTCACAGGCTCTGTCTCATAAACTGTGACAGTATAAAATATTTTTAAAACTTTTTTTATGAAAGTTACTCACTGCGGCTTCAACTGTGATTCGGTGGAAATTGAAAAACCAGTGGGATTTTTTTTATTTATTTTTAAGTTGCTACACTGAAAGTCAAGGAAAACTGTATTTATTTGCATCTTAAGCTTCTTAAGCAAAGCAAAAACATCTTCATTCATCAAAATGAATCACGATAAATTAAAATTAGCTCAATATTTTTAATTCTGATGATTCATATTTGTTGAAGGCTAATTTTGTTTACAGAGATTTCATAATCCATATTAGTTATGGTTTCAGTTATGTGTGTTTTTATATTTCAGAATCATTTATACTTTTTGTTTGTTGTATTTTATTTCAGATATTTAAATATCTTCCAGTTAAATTACATTTTACAGACCGAACCGCACCGTTATGGGGGTCATTTGTCGCTCCAGCCACGACAATTTAGCTGACCTTAGTATTTCCTGTTTCATCTTGGTCACTATTATTACATTTAGTGTTGATATGTGTGTGATAGGCATGACATTTATAGAAATACAGAACTAATGGGTTCAATATGGAACGCAACATTTAACAGCCAAATACGGGACGATTCTGTATTTTACCGGATGGATGGCCACCCTGGTTCCAGAGTGCAACGGTTCTAAAACGAACCGGTGTTTGTTGTCTTGTAAACAGAATAAATGGATCTTCTCTGTCAGGAAATCCTGAGCTCATGCACAGTATGAGACAAAACATATCTGCTTCCTAAGCCACAGAAAAAGAAACTACCGATGATGCCGGCGTTAAGACGATTCGAGTTTCCCCGTCAGGTCCAGTCCCCCAGCGGCTCCTCGCCGCTCCGCACAATTACAAACCAGACAATTTCTGAAATTTAAACGGGGCCTGCCAAAGTGTGCCCGTCGGTTGGAACCCAGCGTTCTGATGCTAAAACTTAGCATCAGTGCTAAAGGAAGCTACAACAGTTAACAGCATTTGGAGTATCAACATTTTGTTGACCAACATGAACTCAGTCCACTCAGTGTTCAAACATTAGTGTACAAGTTAAAATTATCCAAAATGCTAATATTAGCCTAAATGTGACATGTGGGGCATCACAAGCATGTCGCCTTACTTTGACTTGCTCCATTCAGCTAATGAATAAAAAGCTAAACTGCTTATTTAATGGAAAAGGCAGTGCTGCCACTAGTGCGAGGCACTGCACTGCTAATGCTAGACTGCTCAGGCCTAATAATGAAAGGTTTCTGATGCACTTTTGCTTTGAGTTTGGTAAAAATCTGAAAAATATTAGAGACACGTGTGATGCAGAAACAGAGAACATCTGCTAATCCTTACACTTTCTGTTGAAAACTGTTCTCACCACCAATGAACTCAGTGCTTTTTTCAAACATGATTACATTTACAAGCTTGATTTAAACAAAGTCTACACTACAAGTTTCCAAATTCCCATAAAAATCAGTGTGATTAAAAATGCTAAAGTATTTATTGTGATTTGTCATCTGATTGGTGTAGAAATGGGATCCCTAAATTAGATCCATTTGGGGATAATAAGCCTAGTTCAAAAAGAGGCGTTCACATTTTTGTGTCCAACACTGGAGCAACAGGAACTGGATTTGGGTCACTCTTTCTTTCTTCAAAAACATTTGTTGCATTAAGTGTAAGCATTTCTGATCCTAGTTTCCTTAAAATTAACAAGAAGCATGGTTATATTTGCCATTAAATTAAAGTGAAAACAGAAAAGGTGGGTAATGAAAGAAAAATACTTTATGTTCCATTTCGGGAAGATTTTAATTTGTTTAAGGTTGTGTTCACACCTGGTAGTTTGGTATGTTCTGATTGACTCAGATCTAAAATTGAAACATTTGTTACATTTACAGCTGCTGTGGAAAACCAGTGAAACCAACCAAACCTTTGGAAAGCCTGTTCCCCTCGTCGCCTGTGGTGGCGCTGCACCAAGGACCACTAAAGGAACCAACACAAAAGCCTCTGAAGAAGACGACGAGCGCAACTTTCTTCTTTACAAAATGTAAAGAAAAATGGAGTGGCATCAGATTTTAGCAGTTTCTCTTATGTCTCTGGTAAAAGCTATCGCTAGCCTAGCGCATTTGTTTTGGTTATATTTACCCAGAATGCCCTGTGCTGTAGTCCACTTCCTGCTTTTGGAGCAGTCTCCAATCGATTGGTGTTTATATTCAAACAGCACCAGAGTTCACTTTAATCAAAAAGAGAGCAATGTTTTTAGGTGAACCAGAGTTCGATTACGCATTCACACTTCCTCAAGCAAACCGAACTTTTGACTAGGCCAGAGGTCTGCAACCTTTAAAGTCAAAAAAGCCAGTTTTACCCTCAATTCAGTTAAATAAAACTAATTTAGAGACAAAAATATCAAACAATTGGTGAAAACACTGCTTATAATTTTTCTTAAACGTCTAGTAGGGGCAGGCGATATGAAAGTTTAATTTTATCCTGATGTTTTGTATTCCTACCGATAATAACAAAACTATTTAGGGAACTGCATGTCGCAGCATTCCTAGGGCCACAAATGTAAATGCTGCTCTTGAAAAACGTTCCTATTTAAAATAAATTTCTTCAGGACACTTAAAAAAAAGTGTCATTTATATCACTAAACTGCACATAAATACTTAATTTAATTCTATTTTCAAGTGCCACATAGAAGAAGTATTAAAAATAGTAATAATTATAATTTTGAATTTACTGATATTTATTGATGCTCTCATGGACAAAAACTGGAGAGAAAGTAGTTAAAATAAAATTTTAATAAGTTTTTTGAACATTATATAAAATTTATTGTGACGATAATTTTAATTCTTAACATAAGGATTTTTCCACTATAAAGGATAAAATAAATGATAACTGCCCATCCTTAAAGTCAAGTAAAGCAAATTAGTTTGTTTTATTTCTGTTTTAAGGTTTTAAGCTAGAGGAAAACAACTTTTTTTGCAATCAACTGTATAGATATATTTCATTCTATGTGATGTAAATAAAATAAATAAACATTACTGTTTCAGCTCATGAGGGAAAATCTGTTGGAAGGACAACTATTACTCATGCACTCCACAAACCTGGCTTCTGTGAACTATTTGCATGATTAAAAACAACTGTCTGCCACACGCCTCAAGTTTTCCACAAGCAGTGGCGGAAAAACGCCCTGAATGTGCCTTGCTAACTGCGAGGAAAAACAAAAGGGTGGTGGAAGCACCATGCTGTGGGGACGACCTTCACTCTTAAGCAGAAACAAGTTGTTACTTGCTTTGTTTATGATTTTTTCACAATTATTCCCTCTTTTTTTGGATGCTGAGCAGTTGGATTAATTTTTTCCACTCCTACTTTTTAAGCTTTAATGCATTTGTTATGATGCGTAACCGTGGAAACAAGGTGTTTTTTTTTTTACAGCGTATTAGCATCTCATGAGCTCAAATTACACCTAAGCCAAGAACCCCAGAGGAGTTGGAAAAAGACGCTTTATGGATGCAGAGCAGAGAGACATCATCTCTCTGACTCCAACATCTTTTCTACCCAAACGGACAGAAAATATGTCAAAAGAGGAGCAGCAAAAGCAAATGAAATGGATTAGCAGCTGGTAGTGTGATCCATGACAGGTTACTGTCATTCAGCAACCGTCTTAAGTCAGAGGCCTCTTTAGATTCGCTGCAAGACTGACTGCTACGGGAGATCCTTCCTGACCACAGCATCACCATCTATGACGACTGTTTCAGGGTACGAGTTATGACAACATCCAAGGCCAGGCATAACAAATGTTACAGGGCGATAAACTGTCCCATAAGTTCTTACGATAAATGATAATATTGTTGTTTTGAGAAGCATAACAACAATATTGACATTATAATGCAAAAACACATTCTAAAAGATAAATAAAATTTAAATTCTAATGTACATTTAACACTGAAACTGGAAGACATACGTATACAATATAAATAAACAACAAATAAAATGGATTATGAAGTCTCTGAAAGCAAAATTATCCTTAAAAAAAGGACGATTTAAGACCAAAACAATAGAGTTTTGGTCTCAACCCTATTGTTTCTAGAAGAAAGAGAGAAAAATGATAAATCATGTAAATGGAAGTTATTGAATTTGTTTTAATTTGTCATGTGATTAATTGATTTATTGCTTACTGTGACGGTTCTACTTAGAAGCCATGACGAATACAACTAGCATGTGGAAAAATGGAGAATCCTTCATTTTTTGTTGGGATTTAAAACCGACAATATGATACAAGATATCGGTATCAACATCAGTATTGGCCGATATTAGATTTCCAACATTTATTTCCATCTTATTGCCGTTTGTTTCTGGAGGTGAAGGGAGGAAGTTGCCATTTGTCATGTGACAGCAGAAGTGATGCAGCAAAGGATTGTGGGAAGTTTAACTGAAGAACCGAGGAGTGAGCGGTGTAGACATTTTTTTTTCAAAGTTGTGAAAAGGTTAGCAAAATATAAATAATATTGGTAAATATCGGTTAGTGCCACAAACTCACTCACTCTTTGGTTACCTAGCAACTCACTCACTCTGGTTACCTAGCAACGACCTGTTGAGTAACTTGCTCAGCAGCAGGTTGAGGTTTTGCCACTAACTGCTTAAAAATAAACAATGTAGTGGAGTTAAAACTGTGACTAAACAGGAAAAGTTATGCCACAAACTTGGCAGCATTTAAGATATTTAAAACAAAATCACAAATCAGTAATTATTGATATCCACTGATATAAAATACGTATATCATGATACGTTTTTCCAGTCATATCGTCCATAACAGTAACATAAATATCGGCCCAAATTTTCAAATAGAAACCAAGCTTTTTTCTCTCTCTCTTTATGCATAATAGAAAATAAAAATAGCAAACTGGATAACTCTAGCAGCATGTAACATAACATAAATATGCCTGTTTGCATTCAGACAGGAGTGAGGTGTGTTAGCATTCAGCTGCCATCCTTTGTCTCCAACACCTGGTCAGGTGTGCGTGAGCTCTCCCGCACACCTGGCTGCTGTAATGAGTCAGGAGGCTAAGAGGCTAATAAGAGCCTAGCCGTCCTCAAACCTCTTTTTAATGAAGGCTAGCAGCTGCGGGGGCTAACGCGGCTAGCTGCCACAAGTTGGGAGAGCTGGCTAAGGATGGGAAGAGAAGTTCGCGGTGAGGAGAACCGAAAACCGGGAGGGAGAAGCAGCGGAAAAAACCGGGAGGAAGGAGAAACGGAGACAGAGAGTCCTGTTTGGTGTTAGCCCCCGCAGCTAGCTCAGAGCTAGCTTCTGTAATGTCACTGCATCGCTGCTGTAAATACATCCCAACAGCCGCCTGTCTCCTTTACACGTGTGGACAGCCGCTAAAAACTCCGTCTTCCCGGGGAGAGAAAAGCCTCTCCCCCCGGCGGACAGCTCACCTGCTCCGGACTCCCGGCCGCAGTCTCACCCCGGCGAGCCCGAGAAGCGGAGAAAAAGAGGCGCCCGCTGCTTTTTTTATTTCCAAGGACACAAAATCGCCATGACAGTTTAGAAAAATGCATAAAAAATTAGCACGCAACGGAGAGGGAGGGAGGGAGAGAGGGATGGGAGGGAGGGAGAAAAGAGGAGTGGAATATCTATTTAATCCACATAAAGCTTCCAGCAGCCCGCACCGCGTTCAGCCTGGATGCGGGACTCCAGCTCCCGTCTGCACCCGCAAACATCATCCCCCCGCATCCCCAACTTAGAGGACGATTCTTACCTAAAATGGCCTCTGCAGCAGCCAAAACACAAACAGCCTTTTTTTAAATTTCACTGGGAAGTTTGGCTGCTGCAGCCAGCCTAACCTCGGCTCTCCGGATCTCACATTTTCCATTGGCTGCAGCCTTTAGCGCAGCTGGCTTCCCGCATGTTTCCATTGGTCCCGCAGCTGTCACGCAAAGCAAGCCGAGCCGGGTTTGTCTGAGAGCTATCGCGGCACCCCCGGGCTGTTTCTTTTTTGTTTTTTTTTTCCACCCTTCTCACTGAATCGCATTGCTGTGTGTCTGGGTTTTGTTCTTACCGCAGAGCTGCGGGAGGATCCAGTCCGCTTCCCACCGCAGGATCCGGCGTTCCCCCCTCTAATGCAACAAAGCCGAGGGGTTTGCATTTCTCCGCCGCTGCCTGCTGCATCCACCAATCATGTCGCTTTTTGCTCCTCCATCATTGCCGGGTCTGAAGGGCGGAAGGAAAGAAAAGCAAAGCGGCATTCCAGGTTCCGCTTCCCGGATGCTCAGCCTGGCTGCGGGGCTGGAAACCGCTGGAAGTCGGTGCTCCGGCTTACGGTCATTGTAGGTAGGAAGAAAGGAGCAAATTTCCGCCAAAAAACCCTCAAATTTTTACATTAGGGTAAGACATTTTCTAGAAAAAAAAGTTGGAGATTCTTTGAGCTCAGAAGCTGTAAATGTGCAAGAAAAAACTCGGAAATTTTTGGATTAATGTCAGAAATTTTCCAGAAAAAAAAAACTTGGAATTTTTCTAGAAAATATCTAAAAACTCAAACAAAGCAAAAATAAAAATTTGATTAATCTTAGAAATTTTCAAGAAAAATTTGGAGATTCTCTGAACTCAAAAAGTAGACAGTTTGTAAGGAAAAAAATCAAAAATTGTGATACTAATGAATCTCAGAAATTTTATGGAAAATTTTGAAAATTTCTGAACTATATCAGTTGAAAATGTTGAGAAAAAATTCAAACTTTGAGATTAATCTCAGAAATGTTATAGAAAAAACAAGCACATTTCCTGAGCTCAAAAAATTTGTAAGAAAAAGAAATGAAATTTTTTAGATTATTCAGAAATTTTCTGGAAACAAACTTGGAAATTTCAGAACTTAAATGGTTGTAAATGTTTGAGGGGAAAAAACTCAAATATTGAGATCAATCTTAAAAAATTTAGAGGGGGGACAAGAATATTTGCTGAAAATTTGTACATTTGTTATTTAAAAAAATCTGAAATTTTTAGATTAACAAATCTCAGAAATATTTTAGAAAAACCTTTGCAGGAAAAAAATCAAATTTTGAGATTTCTCTTAGAAAGTTTCTAGAAAAATGTTGATGATTCTCAAGAGTTCAGAAAGTTCTACATTTCCAGGAATAAACGCAAAATTCAAGATTAATTAATCTCAAATTTTCTAGAAAAATCTTGGATATTTCTGAGCTCCAAAAGTCATAAATGTGCAAGATCATAAAAATTTTGAGATTGATCTAAAAAACTTGGTCATTCTTTGAACTCAAAAACTTGTGCATTTGTGAGGAGAAAAAAAAATAATTTTGTGATTATTCTAAAATTTTCTTGAAGTTTCTGAGCTCCAAAATTGTAAAGGTGATTAATCTCATTTTCAACATATAAACATATAGAAGTTGAAATTTGCAAGGGAAAAACAATTTAATTTTCTTGGAAAAATTTTCAGTAGTCAAAAATTTGAAACTCAGAAATTTTCAAGGTTTTTCCAGATTTTGGAGATTTAATAATCATCTAATCTAACATTTTGAGCTCAGAATCTCCCAATTTTTTTTGTAGAAACTTTCTGCAAGTTTTTTTTAGAAACTTTTTTTTTTAGCTCAATCTAAAAATTTCAGATTTTTTTTGGCAAAAAAATTACTTTTATCCTACTGTCTTGTTCTACAATGGCCCTGTTGTTGTCACCTTTCAGCCGAACTTTCACCCTTTTTTTTTTTTTACCTACAATGTACCGTCGTAGGTACAAGAAAACATTTTATCTCTGTCAGTTTCACCTGCAGAGCAAATATTCTCCAACTAGTTCCTATTCCGTCAATAAAAACATAAAAATCAGCGTTCATGCATTGGTTTTGTATTTTTACATTTCCTGACAAAAAAAAAGACAAACAAGTGTCAAAGTTGAATTTCTATGACCAACCCTTGCATCAAAATCTAACATGGCTGCCATGTTAGATAATGATCAATATTATCTGATATTGATCATGTGTCTGTTGTTATTGATTTATTGCCCAGCCCCAAAGTTAATCAAATGTTTGCTCTGTCCATGAATCTCATTAAGACGCTCTGGATCTCTGAATTTTATTATTTCATTTTCATTTTTAGGTCTTAAAGACCTGACACAAGAGAATTAATACATTTCCTTAAATGGAACATTGTTTTTCCAATCCAATTTTATTTATAAAGCACTTAAAAAAAACATAGAAAAATAAGGATAAAATACTAAATTTGATCAAAAAGACAAAGCTAAAATTACAATTGCAAATATTAAGAACAGTTAAAGGAGAAAGACATAATGAATTCAACAACTTGCATGACGTCATGTTTTTATTGAAAGTGACAAAAAAGCACATAGTTACAACCAAAAAATATTTTTTCAACTCTTAATGTTAAAAAAAAAAAATCTGTTTTAAGACGTTGCTTATTCACTAACTGATTGATGCAACAATAATTAATCCCAAATTACCTTGGAGGCTAACATTAAGCTTCTGAAATATTCCCAACCTCAATAAATCTGAACGTTTGTGGACTTTGTTTAGAAAACGAGTTCAGTACAGCAACAGTTAACATTTAGATGTAAAATTAGCTAAAATGCACAACATTAATAAGTCAAAATCATATATAAAACGTAAAATTCCCATCTGTGGTTTTATTTATCTGATATGCTAAAGCCTCGTACTTGTAAAAAAAAAACAGAGCTGATCCTAACACCGCAGTTAAACATGGCAACAGAGAAAAAGGGGTGGAGCTGTCAGTTACTGGTTGCTATGGTAACCGCCAGCGGTCAAGAGCAGTGTTTAAGTTAATACAGCAATAAATGTCTGGAGAAAACAATTTCTCAACTAAACAAAAGAAACACCCTTTCATATTGCTCAACCTTCTCTCTATCGGTAACATCTACTGAGAATTTCAGTCAGTAGATGACTGAATTTTCTTACATTTTTATGTGATTTTTACTTAATCTTGATGTTTTTTCTAACTTATAGTTTCAGTTATATTTACTTACAGTACATATTTTCCAGGCACTTAAGTAACTATGTTACATTCAGTTGTTACAAAAATTCTTTATATGTGACTTCTTAATTTAATGCCTTAAAATTGGGCCTCTGTCTCTTTAAAACTCCTGATCTTTATGAAGCTCTGCCTTCAGGAAGTCATCCCAACATGGCTCCTCTGTTAACCGCTTAACATTTTTACTAGCTTTGCCCTGAGAAGTAGCTCCTATAATGAGCTCAGCAGTTTGCTAAATGCTGCTGGCTAGTCTGAAGGAGCTCTGTGTGGGAGGAGCTGCGCCTTGAAGGCGGGTCTAGGTCCACTCAGGCGTTTTACCGTTGATGGTTGCCATGGAGATTAAAAATTTCTCAAACATGCATAAAATAATCAAAACAACAATCTGGGTGATTTTTTGATGAAGGAATAACATTGTAACAATTTTACATGATGCTGCCCCTTTAAGTTCTTTTGTTAATGTACTAGCTACAATTACTCATGTTAGCTAAATTTTTTAGTTGTAGTTATGCAATTGATGAAGTACATTAAGATATTAGACTGGTTTTTGACTGCACCAAAAATTTAAAGTAAATGTTTTTTTTTATTATTTTTAGAGTTGCTTATTATTATTATTATTATTATTGTTATTGTTCTGCATTTGCTTTATTTTCTTGCTTTTCTGTGCATGTACATGCTTTTTATCATTTTAAATAACTACATGCTCCAGCTGAATCAATGTTAGTAAGTTTTTTCAGTAAAGCAGATCATCTTTTGCAGAACACACATTTAAAAAAAAAAAACATCCACAAGAGAATCAAACACAACTACAGAGATCGATGAATGAATTTCATGGTGGAAGGATTTCAGAGGGAAAAACTGAATCACAGCAGACAGAATATTAAATAAAAACAGTGAAAGTTTAATGTGAAGCTGAGGTTAGACTCACAGTAACGCTGCTGCAGTCACAGTGCAGCAAATGATTCCTGCAGACGCCGTCCCTGCATACATAATTAGCAAGGCGGCCATTGGAGATGTTTACCCGACTTTCAGTGTTTTGTGACTCTTCCGGATGAAGACGGAAAAGCTGCACCATGCAGAAAAAAAGAAAAAAAAAACAACTTATGATTAAATGTGGATTTAAACTCAAAACTCTTATTTGAAAAGCAACAAAAAAAAAATTGTTTTTTAGTTGTCCTGATCTAATTTACTGCATAATATTGGGGAAAAAAAACAACTACCAAACTGTGGTGTTTGAAGATGAAATCTCAGGGAATACACTGCAAAACCTACGAAATCTTATCAAATAATTTTTGGTCTAGTTTAGTGCAAAAATCTTAGTCAACTAAAAATAAGACAAAACTAACTTAAAGTGGCTGCACAGGTCCCCCACACCAACAGGGGGCCCCCAAGAGCATCAGGCTAGCATGATAAAATAGATGTATAAATTTAAAATAAATAAACTAACTGCTATCAAACATGGAAAAACGATTTCTGTTATTTTTACAGTTGGTACATATAATAGATTAAACTCTCCCTGCTGTTGCCACTATTGAGGAAATATAAGTTATCAAACTTGTTCACTGTAAACTTAGTGTTTATCGGCTGATGTTACCTTTCAGATTATCATGGATCAGTAAATTCTCCTGTTATGAGAGACCATTTGTAATCATTTCGTTTCATGTAATATAATTTATTTGTTAGTAAACGTGTTTTTAATTACAAATTTCTGATAATCATTGAGTGGATTTTTTTTATTCAGTTGAGATAAGGGATAAACAGTAAATAAACGTTTACTTCTTCCTACTCCTTTTCAAACTGAAAAGTAGTGATAAGCTAATTATTTTGTTCTTGGTTATGCATTTCTCCTGTCCTACTGGTGACTTTTTGTTTTTAAAAATCTGTTTGATATAAATGACTAAATGCAAATAATTAGAACAACACTTAAATACCACTCTGACTTTAACCTTATCCCTGCTGCATAAAGTAGCTTAGGGATGATGAAGAATCTGATGTTGACATGTTGGAGTGGGGGGCCCACAAATGTAACTCTATGGGGCCCCAAAAGGTTTTAGACCAGCCCTGCTTAGAAGTAACTTTTACTTCTAAGCAATAAAGAAATAGAAAAGAAACATGAGCTTCTTTTAAGATAATTCCTTAAAACGGATTTTTTTCTAAGGTAGAGATTATTTCACTTAAAACATGAGAAAAATGTCTTATAAGGTAAAATCAATATTAATAAATTGTTGCCTTAAAACAAACTCCTATTTCTTGCTGAAAAGCTACTAATAAGTTAGTTTTGTCTTATTTGAGTGTAAAATTTGCACTAGAAACCAGACCAAAAACAATTGGGAAGATTTTGTGTTTTTGTAGTTTGGTCACTGGATTCATTGCAAAAAACACAAAATCTAAGTATTTTTTTTCTAATATCTTGGTACACTTAAAATGAGACAAAACTAACTTACTAGTAACTTTTCATAAAGATACAAGAGTTTGTTTTCAAACAATAATTCAATAACACTGATGAAAATTGTAAGTTAGTTTTGTCTTATTTAAGTGTAATTAGATATTTGTACTAGAAAATAGACCAAATATTCTCGGTAATATTTTGTGTTTTTGCAGGTTGAGGTGAAGTTTCTGTTTGATATTCATCTGTTATTAGTAAAGAACAATTTTCAGCATTGTTCAAAGTCATTTTTTGCTTATTTTCTAACCTTTTGCAGTTCATAATAGTTAGCTGAAAAACTCAAAACTTCCTCCATATTTTTGCATTTTCTCCTTAAAGTCCAAAATCATCTCCTCCTCCTCTTCCTTTGTTCTCAAACAGAGGACAAACAGTTGCTCATAATTGCTGCAGCGCTACTAAAAACCAGCAGGTGTTTGCAGATTTTTACAAGATTTCACACTCTAAACTCTGATTTCCTCTAAAGTTTCTGAACAGAACAGTTTTCCTTGGGAACAGGAGATGTTTTAATCACCAAATTGAAGGAAAATTTAATCGTAAAATGGGGGAAGCTAAGAAAGAGGAGATGTTCTGGTCAGGAAAGAGTTAATGTGCTCCTGCAATCCCTGCAGATCCTGTCTGCTTTCTCCTTCCTCTCCTCTTCATCCCTCCTCCTCTGCCTCCCGCCTTCCTTCCTCCAGTCGCTTTGGCCCTGAGCCCAGAAAGAGCTGGAAGACCCAGCGCCGTTTTTTTTTTTTTTCCGCTCACCACACTCCCAAAAATGTCCAGATTAGTTCAGAGAGTTTCCTTTTGAATTTCCTCCTCCTCTAGCACAGAACTCAGCAGGACGTCCGCATAAACGACCAAATAAAACTATTTCTGTATGTTTGTGTTTGTAGTGGTAGTCGTCTGACCTCGCGCTGTAACACCTAGTGAGCTAATGATCCGCCACGCAGCAGCAAACCTCCTCCTTTCTCTCATTTTGTGGTTTTAAAGATGCCTAAAACAAAACCCCACTGCCATTTATTTAAAGGTTTGAGTTTACGACGTAATGTTTAAACTGTGAAAAATTGTTTCCCCACCATAACAACTTTTTCTGGGCTTTTTTATTTTTTGGCGAAAGACCGCGTTTAAAATTTTAATATCAGAGGAAAAAATGCTGAAAATGCTTTTATTAATGAAAAGACAAATCATCCAAATCTATCTGACTTTAAGCTAAATCACCAGTTATTTTCCCCCCCGACTCTGCTGGGGTTGCTAGGTGATGAGCGGAATTCTACTGGGGTTGCTAGGTAGCGGGCGGAACTCTGCTATGGTTGCTTGGTAACGGGCAGGGCTTAGCTGGGGTTCCTAGGTCTTTGAAACAGCTCATTTTCAGACAGCAAAAAACATTAACATATTGACAATGTTGACGATGTTTTTTAAGTGCTTGGGTTGTTTTTAGATGCAGTGGAAACCCAAATGTAAGTACAAAGAGGTGCAAAAGTGAATTTTGCTTATTACTTCCCCTTTAAAATGAACATGTTTGAAAACATGAAATGGGCTTAAACGTTTTTAAAGGGGCAGCATGGCGTGAAATCAACTTTTTTTTATCTTTCCATCATGTTATAACGTCATCTAAAACAAACCTGGAGTGTTGCCTTGATTGTTTCATGCATGTTTGAGAAATCCTTTAATCTCCATGGCAACAATTCAGCTGTGCAAAACGCCTCGGTGGATGTGGACACACCTTCAAGGCACAGCTCCTTCCCCACTCAGCTCCTTCAGACTAACCAGCAGCAATTAGCAAACACCTGGTGGATCTTTGAATCTAATTATACTGTCCACTTTTCAGTGAAATGCTGGTAAAAATGTTAGAGGGTTAATAGAGGAGCCATGTTGTGATGACTTCCTTAAGGCAGTGTTCCTGTAAGAACAGGAGTTTTTAAAGAGTCCAAGGCCCAACTTCAAGGAGTTAAATTACAAAGTTATATTTCTTTTAAGCCATATTTGATATTTAAAGCATTTTTATAACATAGTTTCTTGATTCTTGCTATGTCCCTCCAAAATAGAAAATAATTCCTCTTTAAGAAACAACATATTTTGCTCTGAAAAAAAGATGTTTCCATTGCTAAAATATATTAAAAAAACAAGAGTTTTTTCTAAATTGAGGTGATTCCATTCAGGAAATTTATGTTGGAAATGTCAAATTGTGCAACTATGTGGTGAATGGAAACGCATCTAGTGAAAAAAACCGAACAAACAGGATATGTAAGAAAACAATCAAGAACTGATTGAGACAGAAAGAAAACAGAAACTAAAAGTTGAAACGTCTTTGGATCATGAGGTCCTTCATGACTTGCATAAGGAGTATAACATTGACATTTCTGCTGTTTCTGATGATGAAATTAAAGGAGAAAAATAAAAAAACTACAGATGTCATTTGAAGGAATCCTCTATATGTTCAAGCGCATCGTGTTTTGACTTGACTTGTTACTTTAAACATACAACATCTCATGTAAATGTTGATTTTTCTTCTGTTTTTTTCCAGATTTAATCCTTTTGTTCAGTCCAAAAATTATTTTGGATCAGAAATTTGCATTTAAGTTCCTCCTTCAAAGTCACAAACTACTTGGAAAAACTTTGGCTGAACAAGATCTTTGAGATTTATTACACCAGATTACTAAACTAACAAAAAGCAAAATTTATTTTCAAATATTTTAGGTGATCATTAAAATGTGTACATGTGTAATTTGTATGCAAAACTTGCACAAAATGCAAACTGGAGCATGTTATTCTTAAACCTTTTCATAAAATCTTGCAAAAACACATCTTCATCTCCAAAAGTTGAACTTTTGTTAATTTCCAGGTATAACCAGTCATATTTCAGGGGGAAAATAACGGTTATGATTTGTTCCTTATCAAAATAAGATAACTTACTAGAAAAACATGGAGGGATCCCAGCAATGGGGTCGATAAAGTTTCTGTTTCTGCTACAGCTTTAGCTAACATGCTAAACCTGTAAAGATGAGCTCTCATGTTCACATGCTAAAAATGTTTGCAGTATTTTTAGTTGGCTGCTGCAGCTTTGAGCATCAACCTGGTGGCCTACTTTATTTTTACTCTGCAGCAGGAGCGGCAAACTCCTTTTCAATTTGGGCCGCATCAAAAGCATAAATGTTCTCAAAGCGCTGCTTGTGATAAAACACAACAAACTGTTAAAATTTTAGTAAATAACGGTCTCTGCAGTTTGATCAGTACTTCTTAAAATTAAATTATATTGAACATATTTTCACACTGATAAGTCCCTCCAGGATTTTATATTTGTTTTGATGAGTTTTTGTGATAAAAATGTCTGAATTTGTTTTGCTAA
Source organism: Poecilia latipinna (assembly GCF_001443285.1). NCBI lineage: Eukaryota > Metazoa > Chordata > Actinopteri > Cyprinodontiformes > Poeciliidae > Poecilia > Poecilia latipinna. The sequence goes on from NW_015112909.1 coordinate 293,149, forward strand.
TTTAGAAATATTTGCAAGCATTTTGTAATCTTTGCGCTCATATAAACAACAGAATATTAAACTCATTCTAGATAGAAACAAGCAAATTAAGTTTTCTAAAAAATTTAAATTAAATTTCTGAGTTTGACAAGGCCAAAATTTGTGAGATAATTCTGAAATAAAGATTAATCTAAAAAAATGACATTTTTGAGTTTGAAAAGTCAAAAGATTTGTCAGCAAAACATTCAAAAATCTTTTAAATTTCTGAGTTTGAAATTTTTTGACTTGAAACTTGCTGAGGCAGCAGAGTGGTGCAATTAAAAAATACTGCCACCTGCAGGTCAGAGTTAGCATCACTTGAACCCAGCGATTTTGATAATTGTGTAAAATTTGCAAAAACAAACTCACAGCTGGGCATAGTGAGAAAAAATCTGAGGATATGAAAATTTTGCGCTAATTTCTATCATCCAAAAATCGTGAAAAACTGCAGAGCTTGGTTGATGTAATTTGCCGGTAAACAGATAAATACAACTTTGATTTGATTGATAAAATATTTAAGCTCACAGCGGTTATCTGGATGGTTTTATTTATTCGTCCGTTTAGAGTTCAGAGGGACATAAAAGAGCTGAAAGGACTAATAATATTAATCGTGATTAATCGCTTATTAAAACAGTCAACTAAATTAGTAATCGATCAGTCATTAACTGGAGAATACAACCTCAAAAAGCCATTTGGTGAAAAAAAAAAACAACATATTCAGAGCGTGTGAGTTTTGGGTAAGTTTTAATTTCACGTGGTTTAAATTCTGGAAAAAAAAAAACTTTTTCTACCCAATTATAAACCACTTAATACAAAAATAGTCACTAGATTATCTGAACAATGTGCTGATGCCAGATCAGCCAGGAAAGTTTTTCACAAGTTCATGTCAAGCGTTCACTAAAGGAATGCCATTGTCGGGTCTCAGGCAATTAAATGTTTTATTATTTAAAAAAGAAACTGAACTATTCCTTTATTTGCATATTTTAATGTATTTCTAACATTGTATGAAAAATCTGCAGGATGGGGGCATTTTAACCAATTAATCGTCAGAATAATTGATTAATCATCAGAATAATTGATTAATCGATAGCTAAAATAATAGATGCAGCCCTGCTTTTATTATTCTATATATTAACTTTTAACTATTTCAGTGTCCTTCCCCTGTAAATGTCTTTATTTACCCCGAAGAAATGAAGCTCATTTAGTCAATTTGACATGTTTAGTTGACTTTAAATGGTGAAAACCAGCAGCGATGAAACTCTGGGTTTAGTTTTTCAGGACAACAGATTCCACAGGGAGGACGCGAAGCTGCATCGCTGCTGTTTACGGTGCGAATGTAAAATAATGACATGCAACGAGTTTTCCTCGTGTTTCTTTAACAAGCGGTTGGCAGTGAAGGCGGCCATGTTTCGTCGCTCCTGTCTGAATCCGTGCAGACAGATGCTGCTCCGCTGCTGCAGCTGCTCTCGGGGAACCTTGGCCTGGTCCATGGCTGTTGCCACGGCAACGGATGCTGATGCGCCGAGTCTTGGGCATGTCGCCATGGCGCTGCTGTGGAGGGGGATTGAAACGTGCTCAAAACAACAGCAGAGAGAGAAAGACAGATGCATTTCAGAGGAATATGCTGAAATGTTTTGTCTTTGTATCCATTTAAATTTTTTAATTTTCTTTTTGAGAACAGTTAGAGAACCAATTGTTCTCTAACTGGTTATTTGTCAATCAATACCTCTCTCTGATAGTCTGTAATGTTTGCTTTCTAAGTACAAACGAGTAATAATAATATTAGCTATTTCTCAGAGAAATCCTGAGCTACAAATTGTTGCTTTGAAAAGTTTCAGAATAATTTTCTGAGGTTTGGGGATTTATTTCTATTTACAAACAATGTTTGAATCCCGAAACGACAGAATTTCCACCCTGAAATATTAAAATTTTCACAAGCCTGTGGTGAAATAGAAGGATTCATGGGTAACCCGTTAAATACTCTGTCTTTTACAACATGTAATCAAAACCATCAGCTGGCTAAATGAGCACCTATTCAGTTTTATTGACATGTTTACTGTTAGCAGCAGCAGAAAGAGAAAACTATCAGGATGGCAAATTATCTCAAAAGCTGCAAATATTTGATGAAAATCTGATGATTTCTTTAATAACTAAACTGTAGGTAACATCAGTAAGTCAGGACTCCTAAAGCATACTGCCTCAGTTTACGGAGGAATATTAGTGCCATGAAGAAGTTCTGACTTTAATCTCAAAATCAGAATATTTAAATTGTTTGTTACATGAGGAAAATCTAGTCTTAAAGCTCAAATCAACAAATACATTTGAGAAAGGAATTTTTAATAGTCCAATTTTTTAACAGAACATTTCTGAGATTAATCTCTAAATGTGGATAACATGAAGGATTACAAATCCTACCACAAGGAAGAGACAATTATTTTCAAACACTGGCAACATAGTTGACACCTAATAATGTTTGATTATTCATTTGGATTTTGACATAGATTGGCACAGAATTAGGATTCTGAGATTAAAGTCAAAATTCTGAGACTCACCTATTTTTATGCAAACTTGTTTAACTTAAATAATTAATAATAAAAGACAAATAAAGTAAATTTCACCTGGACTTTTGTTTGTAGTTTTCTCTCTTTGCCTCTGAAACCTTGGATCCTCCCTCAGCTTCTTCGTGCTCCTTTTAAAGGGCCGGGGCCCCCGTGTTGGGAACCACTGACATGAAGACAAAGTGATTATGTGAACAAAATCTAAAAATAAAACATGCAGATCTAATGACATTTACAACTGATGCATCATTTCAGAAAGCCTCTTGGAGAATCTGACTGATTTCTGATCTAAACAGAAAAACATTTTCCTGCTTTTTCATGAAAAACAAAGTTTGGTCTGATGGTAAAAATGTGTCACTCAGTAGCTAACAGCAGAGGGCATCATGCTACAGAGGTAGAAAATACGTTTCTGTTTCTGCAGCACAAAAAACATATCTACATCAAAAATGGCAATAAAAATTCATTTTTATATCATTAAAGGTTTTTATTGCTTTAACCAAATTTGTAGCCTGTGTTTTTTCTTTCTAAAGTTAATTTGACTTAAGCATCGATTTTAGACTTATGAGGTGAAAAATAAATAGAGAAATTATGAATATGTTTTGGGGAAAATAAGATTTTTATTTCCATGAAGGACCAACGGTGCATTAATAATATGAGTAAAGTTGCTCTAAAAACAAAACCAAGTCGAAGCATAGTTCAAGTCTGTTTGTCTCTGATTTAATGAGTCATCTGATTAATATTGTTTTAAATTTAACTTTTTGGTTGTGGTTTTTTAGCAAAAGTTGTTGAACAATTTTCTTAAGACAGGATATGAGATAAAGATGCAAGTTTACCATAAAAAATGTCTCAAAATTAAGAGTAAAAAGTTGCTTTATTGAGAAAAAACTTTATTTATGAATACAACCAGTTCCAGTTGTTTACCCAAACTTTCTTTCTGACAAGTGGAAAACCTTAAAGGGGCAGAATAATCTAAAGCCGACTGTTTTTTATCTTTCCGTCATGTTGTGACTTTTTCCCTCATCAGAAACAAACCCAGAGTGTTGCTTTGACTCTTTCATGCATGTTTGAGAAATCCTTAACTACTCTGTCTCCATGGCAACCATTCAGCTGTGTAAAACACCTGGTTGAACCTAGCTCCGCCTTCAAGGTGTAGCTCCTCCCCACTCAGCTCCTTCAGACTAGCCAGCAGCAATTAGCAAACACCTGGTGTGTCTGCTGAGCTCATTATAGGAGCTGCTTCTCAGAGCAGCGCTAGTAAAAACATTAAAGGGTTAATAGAGGAGCCATGTTGGGATGACTTCCTGAAGGCGGAGCAAAGAGGAGGAATAGAGACACAATTTCAAGGCGTTGAATTACAAAGTAAAATTTCTTTTGTCATATTTGATATAGAGCATTTTTATAACAACTGAACAACACAGTTACCTGGCACTATGTGCCTGAAAACACATAATACTGCAGCTTTACCCTTCATTCTGGTCGCAGCAGACGTGCAGCAGAAACACGCCCGTATATCCGATCATCAGCTGCTGCGTGTGCAGAGGGAGTGGAGCAGCATAAACAGGATGCCGGCGTCTCTTCGCTCTTATCTGTGCCTCACATGTGTTGGTGAGGCTGTGAACGGGCCAGCTGATGCAGCATGTGTGAATACCGAGTCTGTGTGTGTGTGTGTGTGTGTGTGTGTGTGTGTGGGTGTGGGTGTGTGTGTCAGCGTCTTACTGACCAGGCAGATTTGTATATCTATATTTATGTGTGTCTGTTTTCAGTTACACACTGGGTGACACTTCTTTTTATTAAACATGGTAACATTGTAAGCAGATTTAATGTTGAGATGAATGAAACGTGTTTAAATCACAGAGGCGTTTTAAAGGCGTGCAGTCGCAACACAAACATCTCCTGTGAAAACTAAAAGGTGTGTCACGGAGAGTTGTAATAGAGAAATGGCTGCTTTCTCAGATTCAGCTTTACTGGCCAGGTTTGTGTTTATAAACCATGAATTTTATTTCACATTTTCACAGCATTCAGACACTAAAGGTGACCAACAGTACTTTCTTGAACAGGTTAGGGTAGATTTATGGGTTACAAAACATGTTAATTACATTTATTGCATAAAGGAATTCCTAACTGTAATCAAACAACCGTGTGTCTTTGAAAAGCAGAAGTGGAGTCTCCAGCACAACAAACAAGGACCCACTAAGTGGTTTCAGGATGGTAATTTAACAACAAAACACTTGTCTTTTCCAGCAGCCATTGTAAAACGCATACAGTGTTAAAACCAGCTGACCAAACGTGCTGGAGCTCAGCTTAGAAAATCCATGTGAACTCTGGTGACGTTGAATGTATATGTGAACCAAGTGGACCAGATATCGTCTCAAAAGCAGGAAGTGGACTACAGAGCAGGGCATTCTGGGTAAATACAACTAAAACAAACACAGTAGGTTAATGCTAGAGGGAGAAATGGCTTGAGAAATCTGCCAACCACTAAAATTTAACACCACTTCATTTTTGTTTGCATTTCACAAAGGAAGTTGTGCTCAACGTCTTCTTCAGAGGTTTTTGTGTATTCTCCTTCAGTGGTTCTTGGTGCAGCGCCCCCACAGGTGAGGAGGGAAACAGGTTTTTCAAAGGGTTTGGTTGGTTTGACTCAGTACAGCTGAAAATTTGGCCTCCAATCCAACCAAACCTACTGGACTATCAGGACTGAAGACATCCTGAATGAGGCTGTCAGGACGGCTTTAATTTAACTGCAAGTTTCAGAGACTGAAAGTCTGGTTTTCTCAGAGCCAGAAGAGAGAAACGGGGCTGGATGTGGTGGCTTTTAACAACTCCACATTTTTCTCTTTATTCTCATGGGCTGCGCATTTCTTCAAAATGGCCGTGTGAACCACAAACATGACTGCAATTAAAGCAATGCATAAAACACAAATAATTAGATGCCCAACAAACATTAAACTCCTTTGTTCTTAATAATTGGACTCAAACGCCTCCCAGTCAGGAACTAAACATGTTTTAGGTTATTTCCAAACACACGGAGGTGGTGACCCTCCTTCCAGGGTGCAATATTTATTTGGAGAAAAGCGTGGCCATCAATCAGATCACTGATGTATGAGGTCTGAGTCGGAGCCAAGTTCTGTAGTTTAAAGCCAAACATGATACTCACCAAGCGGAGCCGGGGGGAAGGGGAAGAAAAGAGTGGAGGAAGGGAAGAGTGGGAGACCTTTCTATAAAAAAACCCTAAAAATGGGAGAACTTAAAAAAGAGACAAACAAAACAGCAGTTTAAATGTCAGAAAGAGAAAAAAAGAAATGTAGCTGCATGAATAAATGACAGTTTGAGAAACATTCACTTACAGAGGATGTTAAAATAAAAAGAAATATAAAATATCTATGGATGACAGAGGGAGAAGTGTGGGAAGGGCCGAAAGAGGAGGAGAGAAACCCAGAAAAGGGAGTGGAGAGACAGCTGAGAGGCAGAGCTGGAAAAATAAACGTTTCTCACACAACAAATGAGGAGAAGAAGAAGAAACAGTTTCCACATTGTTCTAAAACCCAGCAGAGCTTCTGCAAGACCGAGCGCTATCAGGACTGAACAGGCGGCTGCCAAACCCATCCCCACACACACACACACACACACACACACACACACACACACACACACACACACACACACACACACACACACACACACAGAAAGCAGCGTCAGATATGACTCCATTCGGCGTTCTGGACCAGCGCTGACAGTTGGGAATAACTGGTTCGCCTTCCTGTACGGTGAGTTTCCTTTGCTTTCATGTGATTCGTGTTGTTATTATTATATCACTGATGTTTAATCTGTTTAATGCCTCAATTCAAAGTTATGCTGAGTAAACGGATAGGTTAGCTTACAGCAGTCAGTATCCTACCTGCTACAGACTACTAAGGATTGTTTTAGTTATCAATTATTCTGACGATTAATTGGACACAAAAAAGAAAAAAAATCACCACATTCTGCAAGATGTTTTATTTAACTCTTTTTTATACAATGGTAGAAATATATTATAAGGTGCAAATAAACAAATATTCAATTCCTTCTTGAAATAAGAAAGTTTTTTTTTTTTTACCTGAAATGGAATTAGGGCCAAGCTAAAAAACTGAAAATATAATAAAAAAAAATTGTATTACGAGAAATTATGTATGAGAAAGTCATAATATTATGACTTTAGAGCCACAATCAGCCTCTACTGACATCAAACAGAAGCATATTTGTTTTTGTTGGCATCCAAAGAACAAACAAAAAGACAAACAACACAAGACAGCCTGAGGCTGCAGCCGTCTGGTAATCCAATGACTTTATTTTCACAATTTTATTTTTATTTTTTTTATTTTAACTTATTATTTTGGCCCTAGTACTTTGTCATAATAGCATAGCTACTGACCAACTCGACAAGTTTTCTGCCAAATAGAAATAGTTTTGGTGATTTTATCTAAACTAAAACAAGAAAATTTTGTCCAGCTTTAACTTCAGACACTGAGAAAAAAATGTGTTTGTGTCTTTTTATTTAGTGGACATAAATATTACGGTTCTATTGTATTTGCAGACAGAGGGTTTTTGTTCTAATTGCAAAATGTATATATTTTTTGGACAGTTTTGGCTTTATTGCTGCTTTGATAATGTTTTTTTTTTCAGCAAATTGTATTTTTTTTTCAGTCTGTTTACATCAATTAATAATTGATTATTAAATAAAGTATTTTTCTCAACACTGAATCTGAGGGAGCAGGGACAGAGCAGCAGAGATGTTGGTCGTGGCTTCAGTCTGGCTGGATGTGATTTTCAGTTCATGTCATTTCTGTTGTAATCTTCTGATCCCCCGTTAGTTTTCATGGCCTGCTGCTGTGTTGTGCTTTTATTTTCAGATATCAGGTTTCATCTCTGCAGAAAAGCTGCATCAAGCCTTCACTTGAGTGGGAACTTTGGCTGAACTCGCGTTGTTTTGTGGTTCAATTTCACAGTAAATCTTCAGCTATGCAGAAGAGTTAACTTTTAAACCTTGCCACATTTATCAAACACTAAATGGCTTTTGAGGAAGATTTAGGATGAAAGTCATTCAGCCAGTTTGCTTTTCTGAAAATTTGAAATGAATTTCAATGGTTTCATATTCATGTTGTTAAGCAATGTGTTGCTTGTTCTCCAAATAACACACCGTGCCTTACTTTTCTTTTGTCCTGCTGGATCTAAGAATGTTTTCCCACCTGATAATCGAGTAGACATTTGTTACATGTTCTGCTGCTGCGGCTCTCTTACTGTCAAAGAAACCTGTTCCCCTCCTCGCCTGTGGGGGCGCTGCACCAAGAACCACAAAAGGAAACAACACGAAAACCTCCAAAGAAGACACTGAACACTACTTCCTTCTTTACAAAATGTAAACAAAAATGGAGCAGCATCAGATTTTAGTGGCTGTAAGATTTCTCTTGCCTTTACTGAAACGTTTCTCCCATTAGCGCTGGGCTAATTCTGGGTAAATACAACCAAAACAAACAAGCTAGTCCAGCGCTAGCAGGAGAAATGACTCATGGATTTTACTGAAAAACATAAGAGAAATCCTACAACCACAAAAATCTAACGCTATTCCACTTTTGTTTACATTTTGTGAAAAAGGAAGTTGCGCTGAGTGTCTTCTTCAGAGGTTTTAGTGTCGTTTCCTTTAGTGGTTCTTGGTGCAGCGCCCCCACAGGCGAAGAGGGGATCAGGTTGCTCAAAGGGTTTGGTTGGTTTAACACAATGCAGTGTGAAAAAGAACCACAGCAGCTGCTGGTGACAAATTTTGGTCCCTAATTGAACCGAGTGAATGCACTTTAAGTTGTTGTGTGAATTACAGAAGCAAATTTTTAAGTTAAACTCATCCTCCATGTTTCCTCTCCATCATTCCTCCCGTCTTCACGTCAGAAGTTTTCGCTCTCAGAGCCAGAGTGTCGCTTTCTCATGAACCCATCAGTGAGTGCAGCTCAAACTGACCGGCTGCCAGAAAAAACATCAACGCAACAAACCGGGTCAGAATCAGCGCCCTCCGTTATTTATTCCTCCTATCCTCCGTTATTTATTCCTCCTATCCTCCGTTATTTATTCCTCCTATCC
>NW_015112909.1:305720-370384 GCF_001443285.1 Poecilia latipinna
ATTTATTCCTCCTATCCTGCATCCTTTATTCCTCCTATCCTGCATCCTTTATTCCTCCTATCCTCCGTTATTTATTCCTCCTATCCTGCATCCTTTATTCCTCCTATCTTGCATCCTTTATTTCTCCTGTCCTGCATCCTTTATTCCTCCTATCCTCCGTTATTTATTCCTCCTATCCTCCGTTATTTATTCCTCCTATCCTCCGTTATTTATTCCTCCTATCCTCCATTATTTATTCCTCCTATCCTCCGTTATTTATTCCTCCTGTCCTCCGTTATTTATTCCTCCTATCCTCCATTATTTATTCCTCCTATCCTCCGTTATTTATTCCTCCTATCCTCCGTTATTTATTCCTCCTATCCTGCATCCTTTATTCCTCCTGTCCTCCGTTGCGTTTCGCTGAACCGTTGCAGTTCGTACTGCAGGTTTAGTGAAACGATCTCTGGGGAACGACAGCGCCTCTGTTGGATCTCTGGATTCACACAAACTGGCTCAGACTTTTAGCAGCAGCAGTTAGAGGTGAGGGATCTTTCTCAAAGCCCATTAGGAGGTTATTACTGGCTGCCATTGTGCTCTAATGAAGCGTGCAGGTCTTCAGGGCTGTTGTCTTGCTTTTATTGCCCCCCTGACACGTGTTGATTGTTATGTTTGTGGATGCATCCTTTGCACTTTAATAGAGTGTGTAATTGATGCTAAAAAGAGAGGAATGTCAGAAGGAGGGAAATGTTCAGCTATATAGGGTTTATTTCTCCTGTTTTGTCCAGATTTTATGAAAAAAATGTTTCCGCAGGTTAATTTTTTAGTGCAGTTTTCTGGATTTTATAATCAATCTGAACAACAAACTGATTCAGTTTTCAATCAAATTTTCAATTCAATTCAGTTTATTCATAAAAACAAATGTTTCGAGTAAAAAAAGTTATTTATTTTACTTATTAGTTTGTCTTTTATTCCCAATGTAAAATTAACAATTCAAATGTTAATATAAACAAGAGTTTTGAATGAAAAGTAGTTGGAAGAAAAAAATAGTTTATAAACTTTTTTTATCAAAAAGGACATAAATTAGAGGATTATTTTATTTTAGTAATCGATTATTCTACCAATTACTCAGACGATTAATCAGATTAAAAATGGTCACTTTCTACATATTTTTCAATTAGCTTCACAAGATTTTTAAAAAGTGCAAATAAACAATTCAATTCCTTTTCTAAATAAGAAAATAAACATTTTACAGCCAAAAATGCAATAATATAGCACTCTGGGTGAAACTAAACTGTATCACAGTTTCAGGTAAACATAAAAATATTTTTATCTTAAATGCAAAACTTATATATTATTTGTACAGTTTTGTTTTAATTGCTACTCTGATTATGTCGCTCTTTCAGCAAATATATTTCTTTGAGTCTTTATAACCCAGTTAACGATTAAATGATTATTAAATTTGCTGACAGTTTTTTCAATAATCGATTAATCCGATTAATCGTTTGAACTTTACTGTGGCTGTGGTCTCTTTGGTTTTCATCAGAACTCCTGGAGCGTTTTGGATCAGCTGAAGGATTTAGCTGCATTGTCTGGACTTTCATCGTCTCAGTTCAGCTCTTTACAGGCTAAAGTCAGAGTGAGTTTTTTTTCTATTGTCGACTTTTTGCACCGAGCCTCTCCACTCCCTTCAGCTCAGCTGGTGTGTAAACTGGTTTTGGTCAGGCGTGCCAATCATAAATCCAGAAGTTCAGCGTATATGGGGTTGGACTTTCCCTTCAGGATAATTTACATTTTATATAAGCAGTCAGGGAAACTGTCAGATTCACTGGGTTGTGTTTTATACGATGCGGTTCTGAACTCTCTGACACCGTCTCGACATCCTCCGAGGGGGTCCTGTCAGCTCTCCGCTGCACTGACTAATAAAACAAGAATGTCGTAAAAATTCCTGGGAATAAAACCCCCAGTTCAAGGTAAATAGACTTATGCACTATTATTATTATTAATGGACGAAAAAAAGGCTTTCACACAGACTTCTGTTGTTGATCTCTGTCAGTTTTACGAAAATGGTTGGACTTTTTCTGTTCTGTTGAAGCCCGTTAGCCTGATGCCACATAATCAGAACCAGTTTTATGAATTTTATTTATTCAGTAATTGGACTCTCGCTTTTGCCTTTCGCTCCTCCTTGGAACTGGTTCAGACTCAATCCACTGTGTAGAAAGGCAGCCATTTTGTTGCGTCGTTCACCATGTTGTAGTTTTACATCTGCAACATGGTGTCACTCTTTCCACAAAAAGCTAGCTGCGTTAACCCCCAAGGACCACTCATAAACATTAGCTCCGCTAACGCTAACTGGCTACATCAACATAACATTTAGCAGAAGCTAATGCTAACGCATCAGCCATGGTGATACCTCAGGTCATCTGCTGCACCACATCACAGGTGCAGAATGTGGGGAGAGGAAACGGAGCTGCAGTGTAAACAGATTTCAAAATAAAAGCATGAATATAAAGGTAGAACTACTTGACGAATTCATAACAATTGATAACCAAAACTTTAAGAAAAATGTCAAACTTTATTCAAGTGAAAGCTTACAAAACAATTTGCGCTTTGCTTTCAAAGTTAGCAAAAGTGCTGAACAAAAAAATTAGCTGATTATTAGCATTAGCAAATTAGCAGTGTACAGTGAAGTGAGAGATGAATAGACAGATAAATATCAAGACTGCCATATTGGAGGCATTGCTGCAGTCTGTTGAGGTGAAGGAAAATCTGACCCAAAAGTCAGAAGTCTTTGCTCAATGGTTCAACTATCTGAAGAGCAAAATCTCTTGAATAATCTTCCTGAGCTGGGTCACCAGTCAAGTAAACATGTTTTATTTATTTAAAAAAATATGTTTCCAAAAATATATACCTAATTTAGAGCTAAAATCTGCCTCAAATTAGTTTTACTTCTATTGTTTTCGACCCTTTTGCTGACATAATGCATAAATTAAACAAATTGTTTATCAATAAATATGGAGTCTTACAGCGTCTCAAGGTATTGCAAATAGTAAAGAAAAGTAATGTTTTAGTAGCTCTGATTTTATACATTTTAGTCAACAGAAAATTTGGCATCCAGCTGACATTTTAGCAATTATAGTTAAGCAACTGAACAAGGCGCACGTTGTACTTCACATTAAAATGACGGCGGAGAAAAGTGGCCAGGGTGCAAACTGCTGCTATAATTCTGTCATAAATGAGCGAAAGCAGAGCTCATAGTGTTCACTTACTAACGATCAAGTTTTATGGCCAGAAAAGACAGAGAAACGTGTGATTTCCTTGTTATTTTTAATGTGTCCGATGAGGCTCAACAGGCAGGTCTAAAGCAGTACATGTAGCAATTATAATGGGAACTCTGTTTAGAAAGATAATAAATAATTAATACTGAAGTCTAATTTTCTGGAAAGGTTTTTTAACAAAGTCTTGCTTTAAGGTTATTGTGCAATTATTCAGCCAAGTTATCGTACTCGTAAAAACATTTAGTACATTTTCCCATTAGTATATTTAATTTTTTCATGACTGAATTTTTCAGATTAAAAATGGAAAACAGAAAATTATATATTTTTTATAAACAAATTACCAGAAAATGTGTTTTCTTTTTTTGGAAATTACCCTAGAGAAGTTGTAAATTTACTACAGTTAAGTGGATTTAAAGGGGACCCGTTCTCGTTATGCAAAATTGACATTCCACTGGCACTGGCCCATCACCTAGCAACCCCAGCCCATCACCTAGCAACCCCAGCCCGTCACCTAGCAACCCATGCACTCCGCTATGTTTGGTCAGTTAGTTCTACTGCTACAACATGGCTGCTTCATTTCTTTAACGTTACCTTAAATTTTAATCAGTGATCTCAGCTTAACTGGCATCAAGAAGAGACTAACTCGGGTGATAAATATTTTTTTAATAGAAGTTATTCTTCGCTAAGAAAGAAAAAATCGTCCCTGAACACGGCTGAACATGGTGAAACGTTTTATTTCTCTGGCTCGACTCCGGACTGCAAACCTGACTTGGGAGAGAATTTCCATTTCACACTCGGGTGAAGATTCAGACAGACACACAGGCCTTTCATTGGCTTATATTATGACAAGTGAAGTCAGTCATGTGAAGTGGAAAAATGAACGTTTTGCAAATGGTGACTTAAGAACAAAATAAGAACAGGTTGCAGAAACCTGAACTGCTAAAACATGTGTGTAACTTTTGAAAATGTTTCAAACATGAGGCTCTTTTTTTCCTCAAAGGGCTTCCAGGAAAATCCCAGTAAAAAAAAACAAAACAAGCCAAAACCTAGAATAAATCTATTTAAATCTATTTAATTTCCCTTTGGGGCCAATCAAGTATTTTAGAATTGAACTGAGTTGAATCCAACAGTGTAGATCCCCTTTAGCAGGATTATTTCTCAGAAAGCCACCACTGTTTTTTGCAGCATTGCTTCAGTCCTTTGAGTTTTCCAGACTTCAGTTTCTATACATGAATCTTTTTCAGCCATTCTGCCGCTGTGATTATGAGCCAGTTTGGGCCAAACATCAGCATTAGAAACAAAAAATAAGATGGAGACAAAACAAGTCCAAATCATCAGCCTCCCACCACCATGGCTGTCAGCTGGTTTGAGGCTCTTCAACAATTCCCCAGCGGTTTTGTGGTTTGTTCAGCTGGAACAATGCAAAACCAAGTTGTGCTGACAAAACATGTTTGCTCAGTTGTTTTCTATCTGTCCTGTAAAAACTCTAACAACTATACACACAACAAGATTTGTAGATTTTAAAAGGGACAGATTATGCAAAATTCACATTTTGCTCATTTTTGTACTTCCATTTGGGTCTCAACTGTTTCTAAAAACAGACCAAGTGTTTAATGGTTGAGGGGGATGAATGTTAATAAATGTTAAAAAATTACATTTTGCGTGACGGAGTTAGCTTTGTAGTACCTAGCATACGTCAGTGAGGATTTAGCCTTTTCTTCTTCTTCTGCTTTTTTATGGCAGTTGGCAAGCAACATTTAGATGTGCATTACCGCCATCTACTGGATCGGGTGCTAAATATATTCAATCTTAAAAATAAATAATAATAAAACAAAATAAAAACTATATTCTATTAATTTTGTTTTCTTCAGGTACTTTAACAAAAAAAAGAAAAAAAAAAGAAAATAAGATTCAGAAGTTGAACGTATTTCCAAAAAGTCTTTTATGTTCAACTGTAATTTATTGTTTTGCAATTAATTTTCTCGTTTGAATATTTGGGACAAAACAATAAGTTTCACTGTTTCTTCTTGAAAACAAAAATCATATTTTCCTGTAGAATGTTTTTTAAATTAAAGTTATCGAATTAAACAGCCAAAAGTGTTTTTTAAATCTGAAATAAGGTTTGTTGTTACAACTAATCGTGGATCTATTTGGATATTTTTCCCTATTAATTCACCTGGTATTGTCTCTGTAAAATCGGTTTTCTTTTTATTGTTCAGTCTTGTTTTCTTGTATCACATTTGGACTCTGAGACACAAAGCTGCCTCCTATCATCTGAAGAGATTATTATCCAAACTGCAGAGTTAAAGGAAGCTGAATGGAGTTTAAGTCCGAATATGAATTAGGGAATTCCCAAATTCCTGACATCTTTACATAATCACACCCACCTGCACTGCTTGGGTTTGGAGTAACACCTGTAATTTCTGTTGAATCTGTGCAGCTGAAGCAGAGTTTTATTCCAGATCCATGTGTGATTTTTCCAGATGCTGCGATAAGCTTCAAGGAAGTAGCTTAAAGTTTTGTGAACCATTAGTTTCCATGCATCCTGCAGCATCTGCCAATCGCCATCTCATTTTAAAAATAAGTCCCATAACAATAATCTAGTTTATTTTTTATTATTTAAGCTTAAAACTGTTCTAATTTATAGCAATGTTAAAAAGTGCTGATCTGCTGGCTTCGCCATGTGTTTTATATGAAACAATACAAACTTTGGTTCTTGGCACAGCTCCTGTTTTTGGAGCCTGATGTTAGATTTAGGGGAGGAATGGAGCTTTGTTCAAGTCTGATTTATGCTTTGGATTTTTAAAAAGGTCCAAGAGAAGGAATATTAAAACAAGATGGGATCACAAACTGAATATAAACACAAGAACTCGATTATTCAAGATGGATCAGATAAATAAGTCTTAGTTCAGTAACATGTGCAGCTGTGCTCAGCAGAGGGATGTAGATTATACGCAAAAGTTTATGCAAACTTGACAATGACAGTCAGCTGAAGGCAGCTGAAATGGTTTGAGTAAATGACAGGTATGACCTGGAACAGGTGAGCAGCCAGGTACCAATCAGCTGACAGAAAACAGATTCAATCACCTGTTTTCTATTTATTTAGAACAGTTTCCTGCTCTAAATCGCATTTCAACAAGTGGCAAAACATAAATTCCCTCTGATTTAGTCCAATCGGTGCCCTCCCATACATGAAGAACATGCATGTCAAAGTAAGTGAGGTTTTTATTTAGGCTTGGAAGCCCCATCAGGTCTTCCCATGAAATGCTGTGATATATCAGTTTTCCTCTGGAACAAACATTACAAATGAGTTCAGGTATATTCTAACAACCCTCAAGTGTTGTGTAAAACATTTTCTGCAACCATCATTTCTTCCAAGCGCTGTTAAATCCTAAAGTGTATTAAATCAAGCAACTCCACTGCAGAGAGTAATTTATGCAGCAAGTGTCTCAGGAGAAGTTTCAATGTGGTTAAAATAACTTTAAAGAGCTTTGCAGTACTTTGTGGTTAACTTACAGAAATAAACAGCAAGTTTTGCAGCCTCCAGCTATTAGTTCAGCTTGTTGATCTGTTATTTAGGACAGTATGCTGATCAGGTTAGATTTGTGAACTTCCAGAAAACACAGGAGAAATATTTACATCATCCCTTAGTTTAGCTTGCTAATTAGCACTACACGCTAACACAAACCTAATTTGAGCTCAAGAAAAATTTGCTTCAGGAACTGAACTGAGTGTTATAATAGACTTGTATGATTCGCTTTCACAAAAATGGTAACATTTCCCACATTTACCTGCTAATTGGTTAGCAAGTTAGATTTGTGCTAACAGACTAATTAGCTCTCAATGCTAATTACTCTGGAGGTTTGTATCATTTATGCTGATATAGAACCGTGTTGGGCTAATGGCTACTTAAATTACTCCTGGTTTTATCCCAAATTTATTTATAAAGATTTAACTATGACAAAATATTACAAATTTGATGAAATACTACCAAAAAATGAGCTGTAGGGGACGATGGGAAGCCTGTTTATCTCCAAAACACAAACAGTTCTCATAAGTAGCCTGCTTTTTGTGGTTTATTTTAAGTTTTATTTTATTTTGTGTGTTCAGTATGTTCTGGGCACAGGTTAACTGTTGCTGACAGAGAGGTTAATGAAGAGGGGGTAGCTGTACCGCAGAGAGTTGGTGTGATTACAAACCCAGAGCTCCTCTCCTCTTCCTCTGCAATCCTCATCCTGCTGCTCACTTCCAAAAGGCAAATAAATCTTCATCACTTGTCAGCTATTCCTGTACAGAAAGGGGCAGGGGAAGAACAGATGCTTTACTTTTTCTTCAGTAGAAAATAATCTGGGATTTGGATTGGGAGGTTATGACTGTTTACAGGGCCGGTCCAAACTTTTTTGGGGTCCTTAGCAGATTTTCATTTTTGGCCCCCAAAACCAACATTTCACACCAGATGCTTTATCATTCCTAAGATACTTTGTATATGTAACATGCATATTATCATTAGCATCATTTGTAATCCTGCTAGTGTTGGCTATTGATTTTAATCATGCAGGAGTAACAGATGATAAAAAGGGGAATTTGAAATGCAGAGTGGTATTGACGTGCACCATATCATTTTATTTACTTGAAAGTAACATCAGCTGATAAACACTACATTTACAGTAAACAAGTGAAATTTGGTATATCTAAAAACAATCTAGAAATTGTTCTTACATGTGAAGGTAGTTTGTATTAGTCAATGTTTAAATTTATTACAATCAGCTATTGTTTTTTTGTTTTGTTTTTAGAAAGATTGCAGCCAACATTATCTTACAATCTCAGTAGCATTTTAGTCGGAAATATCAAACTTCTTCAAGTCAAATTAGTTTGCCTGTTTTTATTTTTATTTTTAGGGTGAAAAACTCTTGTAATCATTATTGTAGTCTGGAAGATCTCACAGTTTCCTGGCACTTCATCTGATTCTCTGAAACATTTTTCTCAGACTCTTAAATGGCAAAAAAGCTTATGTGTAATATATAATGTATATTATATATACAGGAAAACCTTTGGTAGTCATGTAATTTTGATGAAACCTCTAGACAAATACAACTAAATTTAATTTGTACCAGAAAATGCAGTGAAAAAATTAGAGAAAGTTTTTGGAATTGTAATGGTGTAATTTCTTGATTTATTTTTTGCAGATTTAGAGGATGAAGTGACACCAAAGTGACTCTCTGAGCCCTGACATCATTACAAACGGAGCAGAAAAACGAGGTAACATTGAGAATTGAAAACATTTTGACTGAAATCGGACCAAACTGGGGATATGAACAGCTTTACGTTAGCAGCTCTGAGCATCTGGACGTTGGTCTGATAAACACAAACAGTCTGGTTTTAATCCACAACTGGATTCCAAAGCTTTCAACATTTTTCAGATTTTTTTCCTCTATTTTTATTGATAAACACAATCAGACGAGGATTATCGCTATCGACTTTCAAACAGATGTCGCTGTGGCATGTCAGTAGAGGACAGAGATGGATGTTGTTTTGATTTGTGTTGGGGAAAAAAGAACAAAAGGAATTCATTTGGTCCGATTCGAGATGTTTGGATGTTCAGAGATGGATTCTGCAGGAGAAAAAGTTTATGTAAGTAAATTGAGAGATTTAGTTGTTTAATCTTTAGATTGACTTGGTCTGAAAACACAAGACCAGGTTGTTACCTCAAACACAATGCACAGTAAAACATCCTGGAAAAATGGAAAAAGACAATAACAGAAGAAAAATTCCTGACATCAATTTACAACACCAGCAACGATGGGAAAACTCCTGACTTTGTAAAAAAGTATATATATATTTCCTTTATTATATGGTATTGGTTAATGTAGAGGTATGAAAACCTTTGGTCAAAAGGACATGAAGGCCAAAAAACTATTTTTTTAATTAAATAAAACAATCAGATTTGTTGTTGGGAATTCATGTTTTGTTTTACAAAATGTAAAAAGGATTTTACAAAAACCAAAATGAGGAATTATGTTTATTTTCTAGGTATAAAAAAAGAAGCTAATTTAGTCATTTCTCTTTAATAAATAAAAAAAGCTGATTAAAAAACAGTAACTGGATGTATGTGGAGCTTGCAAGACGATGCAAAAATTCTGGATGTTTAAAGACGAATAATTTGTGTTGACAATATTTTCCACTGTAATATGTTTTATGTGATAATTTTGCTCCAAAAAAATAAATATTTTTAATAATAGAATAATAAATTAAAAGTAAAATGTAAAAAATAAATTGACAAAGTCTACACCAAACATTTTGTACCTAATAGCTGACTGACCATTGAAGATTTCTTGAAAACCTGGATAAATGCTGATCAAGACTCATCCTAAAGCTGCCGTCTAACATTTTGAGTTTCCAACAACACAACTTCTGTAAATAAATAAAACCATAAACTAAAATAAAGCCAAAAATTAACAGGAAAGACTTAAAACAATGAAAACTCAGTCAAATTGAAGCTGATTGGTTGTTTACAGTACGAAGCACGGCCTGCTGAATCCGCTCTTGGACGAATTGTGTGAGTTTCCATCTACAACAACATATTTCTTCACCCCAGAGACCATGAGTCATCTGTGACCTTTGACCTCCTCCAATATGAGCCAGCGAATCATGTTTCATCAGGCCCAGAACTGGAGGTGAAGAGTGTCTGAAATGATCTAAAAGCAGAGATTCAGATTTAATTAATAAAAGTTTCATTGGATTTAGATGAGACTTCTCACAGACGGGCTGCCCCTGGCTGAGCCTGCTGAAAAACCTTTGTGGACAAATAATTGATGTTTAAGATGTTTGGTTTGTGTTGCAGAGATTTAGACCAAATAAATAAATGTAGATAAAGCGTCAGAGTGCTGGTAATGCCACAGAAACCCAGAATAATTATGATTTTGGTGTTAAAACTGGATCTGAGCCTCTGAATCTGGGAAACCAGCAAACAATTAATGATCTGGATTAAATCAGAGCCACTAATGATGAAATCAGTTTTCTGATCAAACAAAACAAAACAAAAAAAACAGGGCTTGAATCCATGTGTGGTAATTCTTTAGTTTTTCCGTTTCAAAATAAAAGTTTAGTTTTTGTCTTAAGATTTGATTAGAAAAATGACAATTTCAAGAATAAAAAAAAATACTTTTTATTCCATGCATTTTTATATTATTTTAAGGAAAAGCTTAATATTTGGTTATAGTATTTGGGACTTAATGGTGGAACCCCAAATCATAGTCTCAAGTGTTTGTTCACAAACATTAATATGTTTGTGAACAAACTCTTCTTCTTTGGTGACTTCTGTCGTTTCCTTAAAAAGTTCATCTTAAACTAAAACCTTAAAATGTCATAAATACATTTTAAAAGTAACATATTAAGTTGAAACTTGCTAACTTGTCTTGTATGTTCTGTGTATTTTTATTTATTTACTCAGACATCTTCAATGTTCTGTGACTCGAGTCAGTTGAGGCTACCGCTAACTAGCTGCTAACATACATAACTTTTTCTTTTTTCTTTTTGTAAATGTATTACCAGTTGGCTGAATTGAGTTCTTGTATTTCTGTGGAGATACTGGTTTTAAATTCCATTCATACTTTTCTTAAAAAGGTTTTAAATTGTCTTAATTCAGATTTTTAAGGTCTTAATTTGGTGAAACCTGCGGAAACTGTTTCTGAATTTTTATTTTGGATTTAGATAGGTTAATCAAAAATCAGTTTAGTTTGCGTTTACTTTTTTTAATTCAGGTTTTAAAAACTGAGGAGGGGAAAAAAACACGGTGCTTTGTGCAATTTTGTTTTGAAAGAGAATAACCAAAGAACAAAATACATGAATTTTCTTGCAACATTTCGAAAAATGTTTGGGAAACATGACTTGCAATCTATCTTTCTGCTTCAAGGACTTGGTAAATATTTATATTCAATCATTATAAATGACTTGGAAAGGGTTTTTTTTCCTTTCTTTTTTTTGGGACAAATGATGGTGAGAAAACAGTTTGAAGGAAGTAGATAAAAGGGACTTTGTAGGCGATCAGACTAATTAGAGGAAGCTAATGCTAAAGCGTCTGCTGAAGACATAACTTAACGGCCCCATAGGCTGCAGACGAAGGAAGGAAAACGCCAGAGAAACCGAATTCCCTCCGTTTCAGTGGTTTTTGTGTCTGGAGCCGTTGGCGTGCAGCAGAGCCTCACAAGGGACGCACAGATCATGTGGCGGCAACCACACATGGACGCCTGCAAACACATCGCTGGCGAACACACACAGCCCTGACCTTTGACCTCCACACCATGGGGGACCCTGTAAATCACTAAAAGGTCAAAGCTAATTTTTTTCAGGACCACACAAACCCCCCAGTTTGCTTCCAGGCACACCGCCCCCCTCCTGCAACACTTTTCATCACCTGAGGAATGTTGATGTCTCATTTCACTTTTCGCATCGGTGAAAATCTTAAAAAATTTTAAATCATAAAACTATTTCCAGTTTTTGTAATCCATGAAATGCAAGTTATTAATTAATGAGTTAATCTGAAGTTGATCTTATCAGCATTTTCTTAAAACCCTTTTTCTCTTATATCATAAGGGCTGAATGTGAAGAGCTGAATTTTTCATAATGTGCATAATTTTAAAACGCACATTATCTTTGAAAGTTTTTGTCAGCTGTGTTAAATACCGACTGAATAAACAGAAAAAGTTGTGGTTTTCTCACATTATTAAACCTGGACAAATTTATAAAACAGGAATCTTCGGCAGGTCATTGTAAGGAAGAAAAAGGAGTACATTTCTGCCAAAAACCTCAAAATTTTTTAGAATAATTTCAAAATTTCTGTCAAAATGTGTCAATAATCCACCATGAACAGAGAGATGTTTACTGCCAGTGATGCGGACCATATTGAAGTGGACAGAATCTGAGATGAAACTTTCTGCTGTCAGGTCAGTTTACCTTTAATTTGTTAGTTTTCCTTTTTATTCAGCTTCTTCTTCTTGTAGCGCCTCTGAACACGTGGTTATGGCTCTTGAAGGAACGTTAAAACTTTGCGATAGCCCTCAAAAATCAACCGTGCTACCTGGCGTTAGCAGGTGATCCCTCCGCCTTTCTCTCGCATCATCCTCGCCTTCGTAGCAAATCAGTAATTTATGCTTTAGAAGTTGACGCATCTCCGCCGTGAATCAGCGCCGATAAGATGATGGCATAATGAGCCTGTCGAGTGTTTGTTTTTCACAACAGAACAGCATAAAGTTAATCTTACGTCCCAAACCGATCTTTGTTTGGACCGTTTCTATTTACCATCGTTTAGCTACGGCCGCCATCTTTGACGCTGTACCAATCAGCGGTTCCGTTTAAGGACGATCAGCGGCGCCCTCTGCTGGTTGGCGGCCAAACTACATCACTAAAAGAAGATCTAAGCAGACTTAATCTGATAAACCATTGATAGACAACTGTAAGTCGATTTATTTTTGCATTTCAAATTAAATAAACTTTGACTCAACAAATGAGTCAAAGTTACTGAAAACTCAGTAATGGTGATCGGAGATTCATCCAATCTGAATAAACACAAGCATGCTTTTCTGTTTAATTAGAAAAATTGACATTTGATAATTATAATAATTCATGTATTTTTTGTAAATACATCTCTGATCCTTTCCATAGTTCCAAAACTCATATTTTAAGGCCACAGAATCTCAAATTTACGCATCAGATCCTTTTATTACTGCCATTTTTTTGCTGCGTCTGATGTATATTTTGTTTGTGTTTTTTTTTTTTTCTTTTAATCCTCTGCAGATCCATCCTTTCGTGCAAACGCGTCTCTGTCACTTTATTTCTGTGAAACATCTTCTGCTGAGGTTGGGTCGGCATGTTAAACACTTTGTTTTTGCCACATTGACTCGTTCTCGGGGATAAATCAAGTTCTACTGACCTTCGTCTTTCTTCCAAACGGTAGATGTTTGCATTGATATTTTTGCCAGTTGTCTTTGTATTCCTGTTTAATTTAGCTTCATCTTCTGCTGTCAACGCACCACAGCTCCGCCTCTCCTGTCTGTGCTGCTCTGCTTCAGAACCACATGGGGCGGTTTGCAGGAAATCCCCAAATTCCTTTTGAGAAACACAAAGAAAACAACACACTACGCATATCCTAAACAAATGAGCTAATTAAAAAGTTTGAATTAAAAAGTCAACAGAAAGCAAAATATTCTGTTGATTATTAGATAAAAGTAGCTTCTCTAAACTCCAAATTGAAAGTTTGACTTTTTGTGGCGCACCACGATGCACAGTTCCTTTGAGTCTTCAAAACAAGAAAGACAAGAAAACATGTCACTCTAGCAAGGAAGATGTTTTGATTTGAAAGAATTATTACATGGTTGCATTTTTGGAAGAAGCACACCATACCTGGCTTGTCTGCATGTTCAGTCAGAACAAATTAAAATTTATAACAGCTGAAACTGTGAAAAACAAACTTGGAAGAGTTTAAAATCTCACATAACAAAGCTTGGCATCAAATCTTCAGGGGAACCATTAAATTTCCTACAATTTTTCCAAAAAACATCTAAAAAGAAAAAGAGTAGGAAAGAGAAGTTCAAATAGCAACTGAATTATTTTATGCTGATTGATTATTTGAAGTGATTTAACTTCAGTTTATTACTCAAATTAGTTTAAAAGTTTTCTAATGGTGAATTAGATTATTAAATATTTCAGAAAAATCCTCCACATTTGGATACAAGAACGTAACTTGGCACAGATTTTCCCTGGAGCCGATTAAAAAGATGAAAACTGATTTAATTTGGTTCATAAAATAATATTTAAGCACTTGATTGTTATCTTATGCGTCCATTTGAAGTCTGCAGGGCCACTTTAAACGCTACAGCGGGCCGGATTTGGCCCCCGAGCCTCAAGTTTGATCAAGTTCTAAATAAACAATCATTAAAAAAGGTATTTTATCAACATTTAAAGATGATAAATCGTCCAAACAAAGTTCGGTTCTGATCTCTCCTATTGACTACTTAAAACAGTTTCTGGCCTCCGGTCCGGAGTATACTCGGATTCTGGGTCAGGACTACGACCTGGGTTGCTCTGACCTACTTCCATTGACAGCATGAGGCATTCCTGCCAGGATGTTTGTTCTTGATTTAGTTTATCTGCTTAGAAACTCTAAAATGTTGAAGTCGTTGCACAAAAAAGAAAAGCTGGAGCTTCAGGATGTTTGTTCAGACCCTGGATTGCAACAGTCCGACCCCGCGGGACAAATTCACGCTGCGTTTCTGCTGAACAAAATGCATGAGAAAACCCAACATGCACACAAATCATCTCTATATTATCGACCATCTGGAAGCAAAATCACGTTTGTATAAAAATGCATCAATCACAGAAATCTGTTTCATTCCTTTACATGATGAAGACGACGCATAAACCTTTACATTTTTTATGTTTCAGCAGTTATTCCAAGGTTTTAAGTGTTTTATTTTTAATCTTCTGCAGGACATTTAAAGAAGATTTTCTGCAGAAGAACTGGAATATGTTTGAAGTTTTGGTTTGGATTCATTTAGAGGGAAAACAGATGATTACGATTAAGTTTTAATGTTGTTTTGGCTCCAACCAAACTGCAACGACCCACATGAAAAAGTGAGCAGATGTCAAACAGATTGTCTTACACAGCTTGTTGTTTTCTGGACATGGACTTTTTCTACTTTTATGTTATTTATATACATGCAAAGTAAAACATTTAATATAATTAAGTGCAGATTTTGGCTTAATTCCACTTTTGCATTTTAATTTATTTCTCTTTATTTGTAATCTTAGTTTGAGCTCTCACGTTTTCAAACCCTCTGCTTCTGTTTTTTTTTTTTTTTTTTGCTTTACTGTCACAGTTTCTTCATCAAACAAACATTCTGTCAACACATTTCTGTTCGAGTTTAGTTGTTTTTTCACTGCCTTTTATTTTGCTCTTTAAGTGGGCTCTGGCTCATAGAAAGGAAAATGCAAAGGTGAAAACAACTGAAATCTTTGTTTTAATTTTTTAAAAAGAAGCACCTGTAGCACTGTAGTCATTTAAAATGTGCATTTCTGTCATTGTAATCTTGCAGAACTGGGTCAAAACCTTGACTTTGGTCACACTTTTGTGTTGCTTTTCCCATATTATTCCGTTAATGTGATCCAGAGATGCTGTTCTGGATCATCTGACTCCAGTCTGGTTCTCTATACTTGAGCTTTGGTGTTTCTGCTGAAGGTAAATGAGACCAATGAGAAACAATTAGACCCAAAAAAGCAAAACATTAGGCTGAAGGCTGCAGGTTTTAACCTGATTTATGCAAAAGTGAATTATTTAAAGTGGGTCAGATTCTCTGCTGTGCAGAGTGGGTGGGATCTCTGAAATGTGGAAAAATCTTGGTAATGTTTGCTGGTTTTGTTTCTAAAGGTTAAAGCTGTTGGTTTAAACCAGCAAAGTTAAAAAGTGTGGCCCAAATTTGGCCTGCCACTGCAAACATTTAACTTTTACAGAAACTTTTTCCTTTAATTTCATTGTAATTCAGACAACTTTTATAAAAAAACAAATTTTACTGAACCCAAATCTGCTTTTAATTAACATGTTCGGTTTGCTAAACACAGCAGGTGTTTTCAGACTCGTGTTAATGATGGGAATACATAAAATCTTTTCTATTTTTTTAAATTGAACCTAAAAGGAATTAGCAAACTGTTTACACATCACTTGACGACAATAAAAAAAATAAAATTAAAATATTACATTCTGAAGTTGTTGTCAATTACGGAACTGAGGTAACCTAAAAAAAAAAAATAAAAAAATAAAAAACATTTTGGGGTAAAAAAAAACTTTATCATCCTCCCCATCATCATCATCATCATCAAATCTTTATTCCAGATGCATAAAAAGGTCCGTAATAAAACAGATAAACAAAATTGATAGAAGTTTTTTAAACAGAAAAAAAGAAAATGGAACTCCATTTTTTTATTTAGTTGATTTGTTGCATGTAATCAAATTAAGTTTTTCATGGTTAATTTATTTACTTTTGTTTAACATGACAGTTTACTAAACTTCAGTTTATCCAAGTAAATATATTAATTTGACTACTTGTAATAAAATAACTTCTTTTTTAATCTGTTTTCCTTTTTTCACTTCAACTTTAGCTTTTGAGCTGATCTGGAATCTGTGTTTTTATTTAATATGTGTCAAACATAAGGCTGAGGGGCCAAATCTGGCCCAACATGACTTTTTATGCAGCCCCCCAGACTCAAAGCATCACATAAATAGATCCTTCAAGATAATTATTTATTATTTTATCAATCAAATAAGGTTTTTTTATGCTGCCAAATTACATAAAAGTAATTGGTTTTATCAACATTTTGTGCCTTTTCAGGACGTTTTTGATGTTATGACCTAAAATGAAAATGAGTTTGACCTCTCTGATGCAGAATCTGAACTACTCTGACATTTTTTCCTCTTTTTTTTGTGCTGCAGGATGTCAGTGAAGCTGCGGTTCACCTCGCCGTCGGATGGAGGTCTGATCCACAGAAGCCGCTCTTTCACAGGTTTTGGCTCGCTGAGCGGCCGGCCGCGGTGAGTTACCTGAAGCTGAAAGCGTCTGGAATAAACACTGATTAATAAATAAATCCATCCTCTGGTATTAAGAAAAATAATGACAGTTATGTGGTCAGTTTTTGATGCCTGGCCACAAATATTTCATGATTTTTGGTATGAGCAGAGATAGATTTTATTTGTGATAAAACTGAGAGAAGCAACTTTTAGAGATGAGATTGGATTGAGTTTCTGCAGTAAATCTTTTTAGAAACAGTCGGTGTCTAAGTATAAATGTAAGTTGCAAAAACAAAAATACTCCAAGAAAATGCCATCAGTGGCAACAGGTGGGATGTTTCTGAACATGAATTGAAATAAGGTCAATAATTTCCTTTTGTATGATTTTTTTCTCTTTCTACCAAAAACCAGATGATAAAAGTCTTCAGTCTGGTGCCTTTGTCTCAACTAGCCCTTTTTTCAAAGGACAGTTTTGTTTAGAGACCTCATCATTGTTGTTTCTACAACAATAAATCGCAAACTCAAGCATGAACTTAAACACTTTGGCTGTTTTTTAAAAGATGGAAGTCGAAAACATAAATGTGGAATTTGCATAACGAGTCCTCTTTAAACTGTTTTCAAAATTTTCATAATTAAATATGCAGATGCAGATTTTTAAACGTGTTGCTCAAATAGACAAGATCTGTTACAAATTATTTAAATTTCAGAAGTTCATCCTCGAGTTTGACTCAGTTAAAGCTTAATTTTTTTTTTTTGGTGAAATTTCACCCCATTGAATTTGTATTTAATTTTTTTTGCCAATTTCTGGCCGTATTATAGTTGGTCTGTTTGACTTGTCCATCTTTCAGTTACACTCCTTTGTGAGGGTGAACAGATTCAATCAATCAAGTTTATTTGTATGGCATATTTCAGCAACAATTCAACTTATATGATAAAATACAGACATGGAACACAGTTAATCATTTAAACGTTACACTTAAACGCTTTAATAACAAACGCAGACATGCAAACCATCCGCCTCAGGAGGCACAGAGAGGCTTTATGTTCCAAAATCAAATGTTTAAAATCCCAGTGCTGTTAGCCACTTCCTGTGTGTTTTTATACTGTACACAAACGCCAATGTTCAGTAAAACCTGCTGGGTTTCTTCAGTCTGCCTCCCAGGAGCCATCATGTCGAGGCTTTGATGGGAAACAGGAACATGTCACGAACGTCACAAAACACTAAAACTCTTAAACCCTCACGAGTTTCAGTTTCCCACTGGAAAATCTGCAGATTAAATACTTTTTTGTTTGTTTTTTTGATCATTTTGTTCTGGTTTTCAGGTCTTCCTCAATACGTGGCTCCTTCCGCTCCAAAGCCACAATGGGAAGTAAACCTCCCAGAATGCACCTCTCCCCCCGCCGAGGGTCGACCGCTACCTGGTCGCAGCCGGGGCAGGTGGACAGGGTTTTCCAAGCACTTCGCAGCGGACTCAAGTATGTAGCACCAGAAATGCAACCAGCTGCTTAAGATGCGTAACTTTGATTTATTTAATTAGACATTAATTTACAGAATATCGTAAGTGGTTGATTTAATCTCATTACAATGACATTTTAAAGAAAAAATGCAGCAATACCCAAACTGTGGCAGCAGGTGGCGATAGCATCAATCATGTGCATGGCTGAAGCTGGTCTGGGCAGTGCTGCTATTAGCCTTAAATGTACCGAAACAACGAAGGAAAACGCACTCAAAAGGTCAAATAAACATTTTTAATAGCTGTAGAAGTTGCATTAAATCTGAATTCTGGGCTGAAACCAGATTCACTCAGTTTTATTATAAATGAGTTTTAAGAAAGTACCTAAGCAAATTTTGGCTTTTCAAACAGATTCATTTTTAAGTAATTTTTATGGACTTTTTAATCCCCCTGTGAAGAAACTCAGACAATAATCAGTGCGTTTAAAGCAAAAAGGTCATTTGTTCACTTCCCTACTTGTCAATTAACTGGTAAAATGTCTTTGAGCGAGAAACTCTGATCTTTAACAAAACTTAAGTTCTAGTTTTGACATAATAACTAAATAGTTGACTGACTTCTGTGACGTCGTAGTGTGTACAACTTAAATTTTCACTTGTTTTGTGTGCAGGGAATATTTAGAGGTTCACCAGGCAGAGATGGAGCTCCTGTCGTCACAGCAGAGAGAAACCAAGAGGAACTCCAGACTGGTGAGAAAAACTCAAACCATTGTTTTCTGTATGGTTGGTAACAATCATGGTGTAAATAATGGATTTTCTTTCCATTTCCAGGCATTTCTATACGATCTGGAAAAGGTAAAAATGTTTTCATGAGTTGTTTACCTTCATGATATTTTGATTTACTGGTAAAGAAGAAAATAAGATAACATGTCGTATAAACTCTGTTTTCACAGGAGATTAAAGCATTGGAGAGGTACATCCGACGATTAGAGTTTCAAATGAGCAAGGTAAACTATGTTGTTTAAAGGTGACCTATTATGCCTCCTTCAACAGGTTAGAGTAGGATTATACAAAACAGGTTCATTACGTTTTTTGCATTAAATCATTCCTGAATAATGAGATTTTATTCTGCTCAGTTCTGTCTATTTTGAGCTGTTTTACTGCGTCTTGTCACTTTAAATCAATATAATCTTCTGCTGCCCCCCCAACTCAACGTTTACATTCACTTATGAAAATGGCTACAAACAGATTATACAACAATTATACAACCGTACATCTTTGAAAAATAGAAGTGGAGCCTCCTGCACAACCAGCAAGAATTCAGCAGTCGGAACCAGATGTAAAGGACTTGACTCTTTGAATACAACAAGACTTGTGATTTTTGTGGCTCCATTTCCTTTTAAATCATGATGTGCTGGGATTTCAGTTTTGCAGTACTCACTGCTAATGCTACATAGTGATACTGGATTAGCCAGTGAGTAATGGTTGATGTCAGATTCTAGATATTTCAAAATAACAAGTGCAATAACGATTAACAGCATGATATATTAAATGAAACTTAATTTCCATCTGCCTGATTTATTTTCTCTTTTCTCTCTCTATCACAAACTGGATGATAAAAGTCTTCAGTTTGATGTTTTGGTCTCAACTAGACCATCTTTGAAAGATCAATTGTTTTAGAGACTTTGTAACTTTATTTCTCCTGTTGTTTTATTTATTTTGGATATTTAAAATGACTTCCAGTTACAGTGTTAAATGTTCATGATAACACATTTCAGCAAAATATGTTATCCTGACAGGACTAATAGCGCAGCGTTTTAGTGAACATTTTGTGCTTTCCTGCCACATGATGAATACTATTTCTAAAGAATTTTCCTCTAGCCTCTTCCTTAAAATCCCACTAAATGTTGTGAAAAGCTGCCCAAATTTTAACAACCTGCCCAACGCTGTTTTTTTCCCAACCAAATGTGTTTAAAAAGTAGCCAGATTGGTTCCCGCCCAATAAGTGTGATAGAGCTCAGCTTGGGTTGCTAGGTGACGGGCGGAACTCCACGGGGTTGCTAGGTAACGGGCTGGGGTTACTAGGTCGGGGGCAGTGCCTGCTGATTTGTGGCATTAAATTCACCAGATTTTTTAAATGACTCAGTTTCCAAACACCAAAAAACATTAACTTGTTGCCACAACATCAATGTGTTGATGTTTTTTAAACACTTGGGCTGTTTTTAAAAGTAAGACACCCAAATGGTAGAATAGAAATGTGCAAAATGTGAATTTTTCTTAATACAGCCCCCCTTTAAGTGTTCATACTTTATGTTTTTGTAGATTTTGAAGATCCATGTGATAGAAAATATTGTCTGCTGTTGAACCGTCATGACTGAGGGGTGATTTCTGTTTGTCTCCGCAGGTGGAGGAGTTGTACGAGACGTACTGCGTTCAGTGGAAGCTGTGCCAGGGAGCGGTGAACATGAAGAGGGCCTTCTCTCTGTCCCCGTCTACCAGAGCCTCCAGGGAGAGTCTGCTGGAGCTCGGCCGCAGTCACCGGCACAGCCTGCAGGTACTGCTGACGGTTTGCTCCTGATCTACGGTAGAACAAACATGCAAAGCGTTTATAGGAACCATGTAGTCAATCTGAAGCATAGAAGGGACTCACAAGTTTGTGTTGTAGAAAGAAATGCACACAACGTGCATTTCTTATGCATTTTTTGTGCATTTATAGATTTTGCAGGTCTAGAAAAACTTTGAAGCAACAAGAACAGGATATAGGATTCCAGGGCTGTTACAAGTGATTGTTTTAGTAATCTATAGATTATTCTGAAGAGTAATTGAGCAAAGAATTGTCTTGTTCAGTAGCTACTTAAGCTAATAAAAGATAAATTCTAGTAAAAATTAATTCAGTTTTGTCTTTGACGTGTTGTGACAAAGGTACGATTAGACGACTGCAGTGTTTCTTTCCATATATGGAGATTAGAGTTTAACTGCAGTCATTTTTTGTATACCTGCATGTACGTCTGACTGTGTTTATACGTTAAAACGAAGTGTAGAATGAAGCTGAACCTCCTGATTTTCCCTCCTCCTTCCTGCCGCTGCTCCGTTCAGGACATGTCGACCATGGAGGGAGATCTGGAAATCCTCCTCGGAGAGCTGCACATCAAAATGAAGGGTGAGTCCTGTAGCAGACCGCAGTTTATCGACTTCGCATCGTCTTTCAGTCCTTCGTCCAAACACACGTTTCCATTTACAGGACTGATCGGCTTCGCTCGGCTCTGCCCTGGAGACCAATACGAGGTGAGATTCCCCCTAAAACACTGAACATCTGGATCCCACTGGCTTAAAGGGAAGATAAAGATCAATAATAACGTGGGAAGGAGCTGCAGGAATTACATTCCCTCTGATTCACTTTGAAATTAGAGCTAAAGTTGGTAAATGTAGAAGAAAGTGAGTCAAAAGTAACATAAACAAATTGTGTCAATTTGTTGATGTCAAGTGATTTTTATTCATAAAGAATAAATTAAAAACAGTTGATCAGAGTGTTTTGCAACACACTAAAATAACATGGCACAAAGAAAAAGGATCAATTCAGACAGGTTTGAAATGGAGTATAATAGAAATATAAAAAAATATGCCGTACCATCTTCCTCCTACCACCTCCTGTCATCTTCTTCTGCGTTTCTGTCAGTAGTAACATCTGGTCTTTGATCATAAACTCTCAAGATCTGCTAACGTTTGACAGGAGAGTTTCTAATAGCTTAATAGCAACTAAATGTTTCATTAGGTTTAAATTTGCTTAAGCAAAACGTCAGTCAGGCTGGAATCTTATTTTACACCTTAAAACGTTGTTTGGAGTTCTGTGCATTTCTCTGCTTCTGTTTTGGATTAAATCCAGTTATAAACACATTTTATTCCAAGCTGATGCGCTCCTGTCGTCACATGACCAGGTGGTGGTGCGTTTGGGACGGCAGCGATGGAAAATCAGAGGAAGGATCGAGTCAGACGACTCTCAGTCCTGGGATGAAGAGGAGATGGTCTTCCTCCCCCATGTGTACCACAACTTTGAAATCAAGGTTGGTGCTGAAGGACTGATCTTCATCAGTGATGAATATCAGAAACTCAGATTAGATGAAAACTGTTTGTGATTGACTTTAAGTTATGAAGTTGTTTTCTTGTTGAAAAAACCTTACTTTGTGAAAGGCGCGTCAAATGAGAGTGAGCAGAGGAAGAGTTTATCAGAGTTGAGTTTGTATCAGAGCGAATGTTTGTGTGTGCTCACATCAGTCTCACTGCTCTCTGGTTCAGTTTTTGAGCCAAACTGGAGGAAAACTGATGGTTTTTAACCTCACTGGAAAATGATGCCATGCTGTGATGTAATTATTAAAAAAAATGCAATAGGGAATTGAAAAATATGATCTAAACAAAAGATAAATGTATCTATGCTGCATTCCTAGAAACTCGAAGTACACAACAAAATATATTCAAGAGATAAAGTGGATTTTGAATATGTACTCTTCAAGTTTGTTTGTGTGAAAGAAAATTAACTGTGAAACCTGTGTGCCTGTTTGTACTCCATCCAATCAGGTGATGGAGGCGAAGGGCCTGGGTTGGCTGCTGGTTGGCATGGTAACGTGCGCCAGCGTGGACTTCTTCGTGGCGCGGCCGCAGCTGATGTTGGTGGACATCACAGAGCTGGGAACCATCAAGCTGCAGCTGGAGGTCACCTGGAAGTACGCAAACGCCCGACATGCAACATGAATCAAAACGCCGCCGAGGTGGAAAGACACTCAATCTGTTCCTGATGTCAGGGGTCTAACGGGGAGATGGCGAAGATTCAGGTGGATGGAGTAAAATTTCAAAAAGGCAGCACAGATTGGTGGGAACAGCTGGCTCTTATTGTGGAGTAAAATATGTCAAACTGTTGTCAAAGTGTTTATTCTCACCTTATGAGTGCGGCCTGCAGCTCATGCAAGCGCAGCTACTCGACATGAGCTGCAGAAACATTTGCTTCATAGCAGAAAAAAGAACAATGAAAGCATTTAATACAAGCAAACAGGACCCTCAGAGAGAAGGAATATGTTTATATTCAGTTTCATAGATTCAGCCAAAGAAATGGGAATAAACTCCTGCAGGCAATGAGGAACCAAACGGAAAATGTTCAAGTACTGGACTGAAAATCAATGAAAACTCAAAACCCTTGAAATGTGACTAAGCACCTGTTGAAAGCACACCTGCGCCCCCTGAATTTTGGGGGGGAAAAGCCCATAAAGTGGGCGGAGCCAAACACAGAGGGGCGTGGCCAAATGTGGGGCTGAACAGGGATGTGGTTACAAGTATTTTCATCCAGTTTGTAGTGTAAAAATCCTATTGCACATTAAAAAGGACAAAACTGGCTTAGCCTTTTCAGCAATATTAGGAGCTACATTTAAGTAAAGGTTATTTTTACTGGCAGATTTTCACTTGTAACGTGACAAAAATGTCTTGTTATAAGTGACATAATCTGCCAGTGGAACTAGAACTTTACTTAAACAAACTTATATCTTACTAAAAAGTTATTTGTAACTTATTTTTAAAGTGTCCCAAGATATTTTATGCTATAAACTAGACAAAAATACTTGGTAAAATTTTACGTTTTTGACATTACTCTACAGGTTGTTGCTAGATAACCAAAGAGTGGTGAGTTGCCAGGAGTGAGTTGGTAAATTCCACCAACCTACGGTATTGAGCAGCTAATCTCTAATCCACCATGTTTTACCATCTAAGTGAAGGATTAATTTGGTTTTAATTACTTCTTACACTTTTTATGATTGTTTCTTTGTTTTGTATTTGTGTATTGATTGTATTTTGTGTAGTTAAGTCATTTTAACCTTGTTCGTATAGCCTTTGTTTGCTTTTAGCAAGACAAATTGATATTGATCACATGTCTGTTGTGATATCAATCATTGATTATCCAGCCCTACTGTATGTTGAATATTTATGAATGACTCGGTATAATCTGTTTATTTTTTATTTATTTGCAGTCCGTTTGACAGCAGTGAGAAGATGAAGCCGCTGTCCGTTAGCAAGCAGTCGGTGTCAAGCAGGAAGGGTTCGGTTTACAGCTGGACGGCACCGAATACGCCTTCATTCACAGAAAAATACTTTATAGTGAGTACAACAAACAAATTACATGGGAAAATGAAAATATTATATTTCATACTGTTAAGAAACACGTCTTTTTATCAACATAGATGTAATTATTTCATGATGTAATAATTTATTTCACGTTCCTTCATGAATTATAAACTGTCAGCTTCGCCAATCAAACTCAACTCAGTGGGCGGGGCTAGAAGAAATCCTGACGTCTGATTGGCTGCTTCAAACAGCAACTCAAGACAACTCCCAAGTTTTCTATTTCATGTTAAAAATTAGCTTTAAAATAAAATTGATATATTTTGAGACACATACATTACTATATAAAATTATTTCTATACTTTCATTTTTAATAAATTAATTACATATTTAAATTATTTCACAAGCTATTTTTATTGCAATTTGGCACTCTCACTCTTCACGTGCATAAAGTTACTAATTAGTCTGTCATGAACTGTAAATATTTAATATGCTAACTATGGACTAAAGCTGCATGAATAAGAGGATGTAGCTTAAGTTTTTTTAACATGACCAGATCTAAAATATCATACAGTCAGTTTTCTTTCTCTTGGATCCAAAGTGTTTAGTTTTTTTTAAAATTCATATTATTGAATCTGTTTCAGGTAGTGAAACAGTTTTTTCTGCCCTGTGTAACTAATATTTACACAGAGAGAAAACTAAACATTTGCCTCTTGTGGTTCAACTTTGTGCGAATGTTACCTGATTATTTTCAGTCGATGGTTCGTGAGCTGCAGGATCAGGAGGGATCCCTCCCGTCTCTGGTGGCTAAAAGTCGTTCTAGCAGAGGAGGCGTGTCGCTGCTCAGCTACCTGTCCGACACGTCACACACCTCCGCCACATCAGGCCCTCAAAGTCCGTTCCTTCCCAGGTAGGCTTCCAGTAAAGAACAATAAGTTTTCTTGAATGTAATAAAGTTTTAAAGAAGACCTATTATGAAAAATTCAGATTTTACACGTTTCCATTTGAGTTTTTACTTCTTCTAAAAACAGATCAAGTGTTTAAAAAAAAAAAAAGTTTTGTGGCAATAAGTTGTTTCAAAAACCTCCTGATTAAGCCTCATTCAAAGGAGACAGCTGTGTTACCTAGCAACCCCAGCAGAGTTCCGCCCGTTACCTAGCAACCCCAGCAGAGTTCCGCCCGTTACCTAGCAACCCCAGCAGAGTTCCGCAGGGGGTTGCTAGAGTTTTCTGTGATTAAAACAACCTTTTGATGTAAAATCTTCTTTCAGTCTCACTCGCGCTCACAGCTACCCGTCAACCAGCCTGGCAGGAAGTCAGACTCAGCTTTCCTTTGAAGAGGAAGAGGAGCAGCGCATTGAGGGGAAGGTGGACAAAGAGGAATGGGGAGGCGTGTCGGAGACGTCATCAGCAGAAACAATTAAAACGACGTCTCATCTGACCTTACCCAGGTGAGAAGGGAAGAGATTTACACTGCAAAAACACAAAATCTTAGTATTTGTCTAGTTTCTAGTATAAATATCGGTTATAGTGAGTTTTTTTACTTTACCATGGAAATTGTTCCATAAAATAAAATTCTTTAATTGAAATGCATCTTTCCACCATTGCCATTCTGTATCTAAATTTTTAAGTCTTTTCAGTTGTATTTGCTTTCTCGTTTTACAAATCTGTTTTCAATATAAAGTATGCACTTTGTACATTTTAAAATGTTGTACTTAATTATGAAGTTTCAATAAGTTTGTGAATGTTTGTGCAGGTCCAGCACTCCAGACATCCTGAGGAAGAATCCATCAGGAGAAACCGACACCGAGACGCAAAGTGCTGCTCTGCAGCAGCGAGTACAACAGGTAGGTGGCGCTGCATCGCCTTCAGATCCAGCATGATAGTGTACTGGAGAGACAACAAAAGGAGTAAATTTCAGCTAAGAAACTGACATTTTCGAGAAAACCTGGAAATTTTGAAAAGTCAAAAATTGGATAGGAAAAACTTTCTAGAAAACATATGGAATCCTTTTAGTTTCAAAAGTAAAAAAATAAATAAAAAAAATTTAGATGAAGCTCAGTTTTTTTTTTTGTTGAAAAAACATGGAAAAGGTTAGAAAACTTCCAAGTTAGAAAATTTCTGAGTTTTATCCAGCAAATTTTCAACTTTTCAAATTCATAAATTCTTGAGATTAACTTCAAGAATGCTTAACACACATTTTCCTTTTCTTTTGTCTCTTGCAGGAATCCCCCAGCATCCCAGCTGTCTCTGAAGCTCCGTCCTCTCCATCCTCTCCGTCCTCTCCGTCCTCTCCACCGGTCCGACCCGGGCTGAGCAGCGCCCAGAGGAGATCACAGACCGTCTGGCTGGCAGTCCTAATGGCAGAGCTGGAGAAATCGTTTGGCAGGGAGAGTGATGCTGAAAAGGAGCGGAGAGCTTTGGAGCATCAGATTCAGCACCTGGGAACCATCCTGAAGGTAACAGAGCATCAGCATTGAATGATCCGGACCAGAACCAGGCCTGATGTTCTGTTTCCTCCTGCAGAATGACCTCTCCCTACTCCGGAGCTCCGCATCAGAGGAAACACTGGCCGTCGAGGAAGTCCTGGGCAGCTTCGACTTCCTGTCCAACGACTTCAACGCAGATGATGACACTTCCTGTTTGGGCAGCGTGAGGCTAAAAGACAGCGGGTGAGTTTACAGACGGACAAAATCTAAAATAACGCAACATTTCATCTGACTAGAGCTGAAATCAACAGTTTGAGAAGAAACGTTATAGAAAACAAACTTAGTTGGAAGCTTCACATCGAATATATTAGAAATAAAACAGCAAAAACTTTTAAAATAACAGATTTAATAAAGGTTTTGTATATTATCCGCTCTTTATTTGTCGTATTGCTCAGAAATATGGGGAAATATATATAAAAACAATTAACAGATTAGTTAAGTTATAAAATAATAGGGTTTCTAATAAAGTGGGATATGGTGAACCTATTAAATTGAAATGCATTTTATTTATAAAAATACTGGAAATTGTGTAAAAAGCGTTGAATAAAAGTTTTCCCATTGGAATCCAGAAATGATTTAAGTTGAGAGTAAATATAATTTGATATTAAAGTAAAATCTAGATGCGTTTAAGTTATCGGTGTGAAACTTAAACTTGTCACAATTAATCAATTAACTGCATTTTAAATTAAAAGAATCTCAATAATTAATATTTGCATGATTTTTTTTGTTTTTCTCTCAACCAAAACTGGATGATAAATGTCTTGATTTTGGTGTTTTGGTCTCAACTTGCTCTCAGTTTTATGACAGAAACTTCATAATTCACTTTATTTGTTTTTCTCTGTTTATTTATTTTGGATATTTAAAATGTCTTCCAATTTCAGTGTTGAATGTTCATTAGAAATTAAAGTCTGTTGATCTTTGAATGTGTTCTTCCATTATTATGCCATTATATTAACCTAAAATGGTCTCAAAACAACAATGTTACCGTTTATCGCAATAACTTCTGGGACAATTTATCGTCCAGCAAAATGTGGCGTGACGGATGTAGTGAAACTCAATTAAATGATCTTAAATTATGTCTTAAATTGTTAAATTATAAAAGTTTACACAATTATTCAATTCAAAAATACTTGGAAATGAAATTACGAAAATGTAGATGAATTTACCTGCAGCTGGTTCTGAATGTTTCCGTTTCCCGTTTCAGCATCAGTTCGTTCCAGCAGAGCACCCTGAAGAGTCTGGGTCTCCTGTCTGCAGGCAGCCAATCGGATTCAGAGAACGAGTTGGTCCTCACCCCACTGACTTCTGGGAACTGGGGTCTGGACCAGGCGCTGGAGACACACCTGGACATCTGCTGCATCCTGCTGCAGGTACAGGATGCTAACCCTGCCGCATTAGTCAGATTAAAGATGAAATTAACCACCAGATAAACATAAACAATTCAAAAACTAAAGATCACATATATGAAAGGCTGATCCTGCCAAAACTGGCAATAAATATGGAAATAAATAAATGTTGTTGATGTGCCAAATATGGCATGCAAAAAATAATTTCCCAATTTATTTGATTACATTAATTAATATAAGTTGTTTAATATATTATAAATTGTTTAATATAAATTATCATTTTCAACAGTATTAATTTAAAAATATTTCTTCAATTTTATTTTATGTTTCTTTTCTTTTTCAAATTTTTTTCAAATATATTTACTGTCATTTTATTTCATTATTTCCAGAAATGTAACAATGTTGAAAAAAAAATTAAAAATGTGAAAAGTAAATAAGAGAAAACTTAAACAATACGATTGGAAATAAAATAGAAAAATAAAAAGTGATATTTTTAAATTAATACAGTTAGAAATGAAAAATATTAATTTATATTTATTTAATCAAAAGGTTTGGGGATTTTTTTTTCTTGGATCCAATATTTTAGTTATTGTATAGTTATTGGTAATTTCGTTAGGATTAGTCCTCCATACACAACCAGATGCATACAAAAAACTTATAAAGAAAAAAACACTTAAAAACTAATGCCTAATACCACAAAACGTTTTTTTTTATTATTATTCTGTTTAATTATGCAGATGATTAAATGAATGAAAACAACATAAAAACAGCAGCCCAAATTGTACATTTTGCAGCCAATAAATTATTGTTTGTTTCCAGATGATGAAAACAAGCGACTTCAGTCTGTCTCGACGGGAGCTGCTGCAGGAGATGTCCAACCAGACCGCGGTTCTGGACAGAGTCAGCGGTCTGCTGCTGGAGAAGAGCGACAGCATCACACCGAGAAACGGTCAGAGGACACGAAATCATTCTGCTCACTCTGTTTATTTAAAGGGTGCCTACTATAGGAAATTCATATTTTACGTTTTTATTCTTCCATTTGGTTCTCTACTGCTTCTAAAAACAGACCAAGCGCTTGAAAAAACAGAATCATTTTAAGCAATAAGTTAATGTTTTTTTTTGGTGTCGTTTCAACAACCTTCAGATTAAGTCACATTTGCGCCGTTACCTAGCAACCCAAGCAGAGCTCCAGCATGTTTGGTCAACTGGTTTTATCATTGTATGCACTGGAAGAGACAAATGTTTGTTCGACTTACCATCCAGTAGGGCTGGACAATATGGCTGAAATAAGCGTTTGTCAGTCAATATCAATAACGATTGATTAGTTTTTTTTAGTTAAATATCTGAAATCCTGCCAACCTGGTGGCATTTATGGTATTATCTAGTTTTCACCCAACTCCGCTGTTTTTTATTCTAAGCAGTTAGGAGGAAAAACCTGAAACTGCTGCTACACAAGTTACTGAACAGGTTGTTGCTAGGTAACCAAACAGCAAGTGAGTGAGTTGATGCCTCCAACTTTTCTTAGCTAGCTAAGAGGTTGATTAGCTAATCCTGCGCCTACATGTCCCAGAATGCTGTGCAGTTCAGTGAATATTTTATCAGATGTATCATCTATCGATATTGATAGTATATCTATTGCAATATATGTTGTTGTTTTATTGTCCAGCCCTACCATCCAGAAAACACTTGCTGCATTCTTGTTGGTTGTGGAGGAGGCTCCACTTCTTCTTTTCAAAGATGTATGGTGGAATAATTTGGTATCTGTTTCCAGCCATTTTCACGTGAGTGTTAATGTTGAGTTGTGGGAGACGTGGCCAGCAGCAGATTATTTGGATTTAAAGTGACAAGACGCAGTAAAACAGCTCAAAGTAGACAGAGCTGAGCAGATTAAAATCTCATTATCTAAGGATGATTTTGTGCAAAAACTCTAATGAACATGTTTTGTGTAAACCTATCCTGACCTAATGCTCTTTGTGTTCTTGCAGTCCTCCCCAAGGCCCAGAGGTCCAGAGGTATCCTGCTGTTCTGGGAGGAGTGTGTGAATGCCAGCGGCTCTCCGTTCTACTGCAATGTGGAAAACTTCTCCAGGACGCTGAAGAAGCGCTACACTCACAAAGTGAAGGCCAAGCTGCCTGGACAGTCAGAGAGAGGTACAAACCTGGAGAACAAACTGGCCTGATGGGTTCATGGGGACGTTTTGTGCATTTCTCCCTGTGTTGTTGCCTTTGCAGTATTTTCCAGACTCCTGCAGCAGCTGCAGGCCCCCTGCAGGCTGCTGCCCAGCTGCCGGCCCGTCTGCAGCCCTGACAGGGTCACTCTGTTCCAGCTCTCCGTTTATCTGAAGCGCTGGAGCTTCCAGGATCTGGGGGAGCACATCTCCCGCCTGTCCAGAGAAGGTACAGCTTTCCCTTCTAAACACTAAACACGGGTGGTTGAAATCATTTAAAACGCTTCAGTTTCAATTAAAATACAACAGAAACAGTCTTTATTATCCCGCAAAGGAGAAATTCAGGTTTAACAGAAGCATTAAGTATAAAGGTTCACACAAGGAAAATGAGTATCAAAAATAAATTACAGAAAACAGCAGCAGCGATGCAATGAAGATACGGCTTTTTCAAGGTTTGGAACGTGCTTGATTTCTCTATTTGACATCCAAACTACAGTTTCGTAATAAAGTTCAATCTAATGAACTTTATTGCATTATTAACAGCTGAAGCCAGATATCTTTATACACCTAATAAAAAAATCATTTTTTTTTTTCTCAGCATTTGAAGTTAATCAGACTAAACGTTTCTTGTTTTCGGTGAGTCAGAATGACCTAAATTATTCCTGTTTGCTAAATGCTGGAGAACTTGAACATTTTTGCAGAGATTTTAGTTTGTAACTTTCTTTGTATTTTGTGTTTAAACATTTAATTTGTTAGCAGTTTAACCAGCTGACTGAATGTTCTGGAGCTCCATTTGGGTTGCTAGGTAACGGGGCTGGGCTGGCTGGGGTTGCTAGGTGACGGGTCTGGGCTGGCTGGGGTTGCTAGGTGACGGGGCTGGGCTGGCTGGGGTTGCTAGGTGTCGGGGCTGGGCTGGCTGGGGTTGCTAGGTAACGGCGTAGTGCCCATGGAATGTTTTCCAGAAACCAAAAATATTAACTTATTGCCAACAAAACAGCTTTGTGTTTTTTGGTGTATTTTGTGTTTTTTAAGCTCTTGGGCTGTTTCTATAAGCAGTAGAAACCCAAAAGGAAGAACAAGAAAAAACCTGAAAATGTGAATTTTGTATAATCCCTTTTAAATCAGAATAAACTTTTCTTGTTTTAGGTTAGACAGAAATAATTTTGGGAATTCTTTTTATTAAATGCCAGAAAACTTGATAAGTTTTTTTCATACCTTCCCCTGTATTTTGTGTTTTAAGTATTTAATCTCAGCAGGAAAGTCATTGATTGACATTAAGACCATTTGTTTGGATTGTTTCAAAGTAATGAATATTTATTTTTCCTAACAGCTCCATGATTTATTGATTGTCTTATATTTTAAAGTTTAAACAATATTCTTATTAAATTGGTGTGTTGTTCTCTGACCAGTCAAAACATAAATTTTGTTATATTTTAGTTTACCTTGTTTACTAAAACAGGTAAACTGGCAATGAATATGTCTTCTATTCATTGCCATTAATATGTCAGAAGACATATTAATGGCAATGAATAATTCAAAAATACCTATTGATGCCAAATGGAAATTAAATTATGTTGTAACTTGTATAATATCATATAATTGTGAATTGAAACTCTTTTTTCAGTACATTAAAGTGTGGTGCTGGAAAAGTTTGAAGAACTGCCTTGAAAATTCTTGAAAAGTGAATTTTACTGAGAGAAAAGTGAACAAACTGAATAAAACGTCTTTTACTTCTGCTCTGCTCATTAGCTGATTCACCCAGCTTCACATTTAGCTCGTTTTTTAGCTCATCTGTTGTTTTATGTGTTGTTTTTAGAGTACATCCTGTCGGCGCTGAACGGCCCCAAACGGAGGAAGTGTTTAAACAAGCTGAGGGGGCGGAGCCTGTCGGAGCTCCTCCCACTGCAGAGCACGCTGCAGACTATCGCCGCCCTACTGGTGGACTCCAACCACAAAGTCTGCAAAGCTGCAGCCAGCTGCATCAGCAGAGCCGCAGGCTGCAAGGCCTTCAGGAGCAAGGTGGGCCCAGCGGTTCTGAAGAACCGGACCGGTTCACAGTTTCTGTTATTTATACTTTTACTCTCTTTAATTTTAAGGATCCAAACTTCATTGTTTATTTACTTTCACATGCATTTTTGCAAAATGCTTAAAATAGACATTTTAAAATAAAATGACCATTTTAAATTGGCCAGAGAAATGTTGCATGATGTTTCTAAATAATTTAGTTACCTTTTTATTTAAATATGTAATTTTCTATTTCTACTGAAAATAATTTTGGAAATTAACAAATTTGTAATTTTTTTAAATATTTTTTTTAATCACAAATCTATTTAGCTGTTATTGTGTCTTTTTTCATTTAAGTTTTACCTATTTTTTTATCAATTTCTAAAAATAGATTTGGAAATGATAAAATTTTTGATCTTTGTAGTTCTATTTTAATTTTTTTATCACAGATGTTTTACTGTCTATACCTATTTAGCTATTCAGTATTTTTTTTACCGTCATTTAGTTGCATAAGCTTTACAACGTTTATTTTACCCATTTCTTAAAACAGTTTTGGAAATATGTTTAATTTTAAAATTTTACTTGAATTAAAAACATTTATTTTGACTCAAAATTCTGTTCTGAAACTTAAGTTTTAAATAAAACTGATTAATTAAAACATCATCCGTTTCAGTTAAACTTCTCATTAATCCCAGTTAATCCCTGTTTGTGTTTTTCTTGTTTTTGCTCCAGTCGGTGGTTTTCTACACGGAGAGCCTGAAAAGTTCTGATGTTCTGATCCAGACGGGTTCCTGTCTGGCTCTGAAATGCCTCCGGGTGAGCAGAACCAGAGAAGAATCAAACGAACAGTTCTTTTTATCCAGTTCTTGACTGACTTTGTCCGTTTCAGGCGACGGAGAGCGTGGAGCGGATCGCAGATCTGTGCAGGTCGGCAGACGAAGATCTTCGTGGCGTCGCCAAGGAAACCGTTTTATCGTTTGGTAAAACCCTGATCGATAATCGTTCATCACCTGAACGCTTTGTAAAGGTTTTTGATGTTTCGTGATGTGTTTTTTCCTTTCAGGTAAAAAAGGATTCGAAGCTTTCCAGAGGATGGAGCAGATGTTGGCGGACATGCAGGATGAAGCGTATCAGAACCTGGAGACAGAAATCACCATTTTATAAAAGTTCAGAGACAAACTTTACCAAAAACCAGCAGCGGAGAAGAAGAACCGACATTTTCCTGCAGAACTTTGAGCAGGACTTGAATTTATTATTTTTATTTTTTTATCTTGTTTTAAG
This sequence comes from Poecilia latipinna, assembly GCF_001443285.1. NCBI lineage: Eukaryota > Metazoa > Chordata > Actinopteri > Cyprinodontiformes > Poeciliidae > Poecilia > Poecilia latipinna. The sequence continues at coordinate 339,365 of NW_015112909.1, forward strand.
ACACTATCTGTTGCAGAAACATTTATTTAACCTGAAAAATGCAGCTTTCTGATGGCTGGGACTCTTTCATGTTGGAGAAATTTTTTTATTTTCATCATAATTGATGTTTTTTAGTTTGTGATGTGATGCATAATGAGTAAAAATAAATATTTGGTGCTTATGAAGCCCAGAAGGACTAAATAAATCCAGGGTGATCCCAAAACAAGTCGAGTTGCTTCAGAAGTTTAACCGTTATTGAATGAAAAATAAAATTATTAGAACTGAAGAAATTCACAAACTAACTTAGATCGAGTACAAACATTCTGAAACTCAATTAAATATTTAGATCTTAAAAAAAATAAAAGCTCATCATGAACTGAGGACAATTTAAGAAAAATATTAGGTAATGAAAATCTGTCGTTCTGGCCGCATTTATTTTATCAGTGAAAACAAAAACATCAGAGCTGAGCTCCACCAATTTATATTAAAACAAAAAGATTTTGGCCATAAACATTCAGAAATATTCCAAATGTCTACATTGTGTGTAAAATTATCTTTATCTTATTGAATTAATCTTCATCGAATGGTTTTAACATTTTTTTAAATATAAATTTTAGAAAATTTAAGGAAAAATATTAAATCTAAACATTTAAGGGATAAAACTGAATTGTTGCTTGTTAAATGACCAGTTTATAAAGATATATATATATATATATGATTTTGACGTTGAAATTGATTCCTAAAACAGAATTTTTCTAAATCTGCATGTATTAGAATAAAGCCCACTTTTTATTTAAGTTTTTTGTTTAATGAAATTTTTCAAAATTTCAATTTATACTAAATTTAAAATTCACATACTGACTTGAATCTATTCCTTAAACCTACTATGCCAATGTTTTTTAAATATTGAAAAGAGCCTAAGTTTGAAATTCAAACTACTGGCCTTCCTCTGGAAAGTTTTTTTTAATTACAATATTTAAATCTTAATACTGATCATGTATTTTGGATTTTAGAAAATCTCCAAAGATTTCAGGAGAATCTTTAATTATTGTAGACAAAATGCTGCCCTCTGGTGGCTCAACCAGGAAACTAAAGCCTGGAGCACATAAAGATGTTTACAGTTCAACTTTTCCCTGTTTTTATTAGTTTTATTTAAAATTGTTGAAAAATTCTAAGAAAAAAAAATCATGTTCAGGTGTTGTGCAGAATCTGTTCAGTTAGTTAGAAAAAGGAGATATTAAAAGCAAATAAATGTAGACATTTGGTACCAGAACCGGACTGGACGTTGAAATCTGATTCATATTCATCCATGACTTGAGAGATGCTGATTGTTTGTGCTGCATTGAGATACAAATACGAGCGTATGACTGCGTGTTACGGCCAAAATACAAGAAAATAATTATTTCTGCCAAAAAATAATAAAAATCTGATTTTGAGATCTCAGAAATTACTTTGTAGAAAATTTCTAAAGTTGAGTTTCAAATGTCAGAAGTTTGACTTTAAGTTTTCATGTTTTCTAGAAACTTTTCAAACTAATTTCCAGTTTCAAAAAGTCAATTTGACTTGAAATTTTTGTTTCAGAGCAAATTACTGAGGTCAGTCAAAAATGGGCTAGAAATTTAGAATCTCTAGAAAAATAAATTCAAACTGAATTTGCTAAAAAAAAAAAAGTTTCTGTATTTCAAATTCAAAAAGTCCCTTTTTTCTAGCAAATTTCTGAGCTGAATATCAAATAATCTACAAATAGCAAAGTTTTTCTAGATAATTTGCAAACTGAAAATTATAATTATATAATAAAAATAGCTAGTTTCTCCTTTTCAAACATTTCCAAGCTTGAAAAGTCCAAAATTGGCTAGAAAAATTACATTTTCCAGGAAATTTAATGAGTTTCAAAAGTCAATTTTTGTTTTGAAATTTCCAGTTTTTCTAGTAAATTTTTGTTAAGTTACACCTTACACTCAAATGTACTATTTTTTTTAATCGGAGATTGTCTCTGTAACGGCCGCAGCGCTTCGTCGTACCACCGGGTTGAACAGAAACATGCGGCGGCGCCGGTCCAGGTTGAACACAGAGGAAACTTTATTTAAATTAAAACGATCCCGTTGCACATTCTGCGCTGCAGCAGGCGACTCTCTCTCCCCCAGCAGGAACGAACAGCGAAACACCTGGAGAAACGAGCCGTCTGCAGGTGAGGGTCTCACCTCCTGTATTGCTTATGGTTGATAAAAATGGCCGACTGTTTCCGCTTTCACACGTCAAGATGGAAAAAAAAGAAAAAAACTCACAGCGTTTTGATTTCTGTTGGAAAGTTTCAGCATTTTGTTCAGAATTCATTAAAATCTGTGAGAACGTTTTGAAACCAGCAAACCATGCACAGGAAAAAAACAGAAAAAAAAAACTAAATGAGGTCAAAGGTGAACCGCGGAGGAACTGGGAGGAAGTGACTCCAGGCGGTGATTGTTCGGTCGGTGTGCAGAGTCTCACTGGATCCCTTTGATTCTTCCTCTTCCTCCTCCTCGCAGCGTGGCAGTATCATGCTGCGGACCGCCGCCGCCTAGGTCCCTATGATGGCGGGGTCGTGTGCGGCGGCGGGCAGCGCGGCGTCCTGGCAGTGGTACAGGAAGCAATTCCCCCAGCAGCTGTAGCAGATGAGGAAGAGCGCAGCGAGGAAGACGAGGGCGCAGATGGTGCAGGGCTTCCTCTCCAGCAGGAAGCTGAGCAGGTAGAAGCCCATGAACATGGAGTGGTTGAACCACAGCGCCGGGTTCAGCGGCTTCGGGATCAGCAGCACCGGCAGCAGCCACTGGAGGCAGTACATCCTCGCAGCAGGGGGGAGGGACGGGGTCAGAGGTCAGAGCAGAGGTCAGGGGCGGGGGACGATAAAGAGGCGGTTCTAGCCAACAGAACCGGGATGAAGGACGAGAGCGAAGCTGCTAGAGGTTTCTGTCGTCAGGTCATCCCTGGAAGAAAAGAGCATAAATGAAACCAAACAATGGAAAATTAACATTCACAATAAAAATATTTCATTGATTTAAATATCTGAAATACTGTGCGATTATCTAAATTAATCAATATTAGACCAGCAGTTAAAACCTGTATAAGGCAGTGGTTAAAAAAACAACAACAAAAAAACCCTGCTGCAACTTACACCTGGGTTGTTGCTAGGCAACCAGAGAGAATGAGTTAGTTGATTCCACCAAACTTTGCTCAGCTGGCAGTGAGGTCGAGCAGCTGAAGCCTTTAGCATCAGCCCAGTTAAAATCAAGATTAAATTCTTGAAATTTATTCTACTTTTTCAAATTCTACTGACAAAACTAGAATATATTTTAGAGATTATATTTTAATCTCTAAAATCTAAATTAAATGTCTCACTTTTATCTCAATTTCAAAGTTCTGGCTCAGGCCCCATCCAGCTGCTGCCATTTTAAACCAGATTTAAGGAGCTTTATCTTGATGACATGAATAGTCTCAGCCGGTAAAATGTCTGATTTCAGCAGGAAAACAAAGACACTGCTGGCTGATTTATTTCAGGCAGAAGCAGCTGTTAGCTCTTCCCTGTCTGCCACATGACCAGATAGCATTAAATACCGCCTGTTGGTTGGATCCAAACCCGGTCTGAGTTCATTACCCAGCTATTTGGGTTAGAGAGATTCTGTGTCAGCTGAGGTCACAAACCCAAAGGAAATTAAAGTTACACATCTTATTTACCTTTTAATAAAGGTTTAGATAAGCTACTAGCTTGATTAAAGCAATCATCTACGTTTGCCTTAAAGGCGAAAACATCTAAAACACAATCAGTCTAAATAAACTGCGACATAACATTTCAGGTAGTTTAATATCAAAGTCTAAGGTCCAATTTCTGTTTAGGTGAATTTATGGACTCTTATTACTGATTATCACCAACTCTTATGGCTAACGCTACTTACCAAAATAAAACACGTTAAAATCTCTAGCGCCAGTTCAGAAATCCACTGCGAACTAAATACAGTGGTTGGTTTCAGTTATTGTTTAAATTTGGAGGTGTTAAACGACGATCCGAGGTCTTTAACGCTTGGAATAAAACCCGAAACAACAGCATGATGGAAAGCTAACAACAAGCTAACACAGATTCATAAATACTTTCCCGAACAAACAGAAGAGAAAGCGTCCATAACAACACGTAAACGTGACACGGTGAAAGTTAGAAAAATAACATAAACAAACCTGACATCGATAGGGTTCATTCTCAGCAAATGGAAACCTCTCGTATTTAACTCTAACGGCTGCTGGACTGCGTATGTAGCAACGGCTAACTAGCTGCCAACGGCTTTAGTAGTTCTTCTTCTTCCTCGTCATCATCTTTTTTCCCCTTCTTCTTCTTGCCAAAAGGCAATTGCCAAACCAACTTGCCGCCACCTACTGGACTGGAGCCTGAAACAAGCCCTTAACAAAGAAGTATATTCTGATTAGGTTGGTTTGTGTTTTTTTATTTTAAATGTCATTAATCGAGCAGGTATTAACCAGGTATGGCTTAAAGTCCTCTGTTTTTTATCACTTTGTTTATTTCTTCATATGGAAGTGTTAAACTACTACAGCTAGCTAGAACACAAATAAAAGAGCAGAATCTTGCTAAGACGAGAAATGTATCATTATATTGACATATACAACCCGTTAAAATTAGAAGATATTGCTCACTTTACTTTACGATCTGGTAAAGTGCAATGCTGCCAGCTAACTTACTGAAGTGTAATAACAGTAGCCAATGAAACAAATGAAAAACTAAAAATAATATTTGCACCTAATTGATTTCTGTTTGGAGGAAAATAAGAACTAAACTAACCTTGAATGTTTTCCTCTGGAGTCTTGCTGCTTCTGGTTGGTACTGATCACATTCATTATTCATTATGCTGCTTAGTAAAATAGTTGAGAGCTTAAATAGCAGAATATGAAATATATGAAAAACATACTTTTATTCGTGTTATCCCAAATTTGTGTCGGTCTGTTGCTGTAAATCCAAATAAAATACAAACATATTTGTAATTATTAATTTTAAAACCTTAGAATCAGCAAAACTCTAAAACTATAAATAAAGTGGATCTAAAATCAAAGGAGCTTTTATTTATTTTTTATTGTTTATGTTGTATCATGTACTAAATAGACAACGTAAAAACAAAATGTGTTTCAACACCACCTTGTAGTTTTTTACACTTTTACTGGCAATGAACAGGAGAATGATTGGCAATTGAAAAGATCCATTAAACACATTATTAAGAAACCAAAATTACAAATAAATAAAAACAAAATGTTTAGTAAAAAATGTTTGTTGCTACAACTTGCACCTTTAATCCCATAAACTGCAAACATCAGTGAAAATCATTACACAGAATAAAACTAGCAAGAGAAAACAGCAACATAAATTATATATAATGTGTTTTAAACATCAAAAATCAACTCCAGTGGTTTAGTTTATTTTGCTGCCGCTCTGAAAGCTACATGCTAGCTTGTTGTCACTTAGTCAACATCATCAACATGGCCGCCTGAGCTGAGAGTAGTGCTCTCAAGATGGCCGACCTTTGCTACAGGCGGCTGTACAAACAGGTTCAAACTGCTCTTACTTCATAAACACCTCACTGATCCCGTTTATCTGACAAAATACAGCCAGAATACTGTGGTATATATGAAAATAAACATGAAAACGTTAAGCAGTATCTGCCAAATGGAGAGTTTAAATAATTAGAAACAACATAAACATGAGATTTAAGGCAATGACAGTTTGATAAAGGGTCGGTTTTTATCTTCGAGGACTCAGTTTTGACTTAATGTGACCAACATAGCAGAACTGCACAAACATTTTAAAATCTGCCTAATTTCTTTCTATTTTCCTTCCAAACATCCAAACTTTATTTTTTTTTTAAAGTCTTGGTGAAGATTTTATTCAATATTTCTGAAGGATTGGATTTTGAATGCTCTTCACACATTTACCATACCATTTGCTCTAAAAGCTAAAAAAAAAAAAAAATCTACAGCCCACAATTATTCATATCCCTGTTAATATTATATTTTTAATTATTTTCAGTTTTAAAGGTGAGGCAGGCATCTATCAACAGGCAAAACAAACTTGTACAATGAGTAACAATTCTGAAAAAATACAATTTAATTTTATGTACTATCATTTATACCGTTTATGTCATTTTTCAACAATCCAACCCTTCTTTTAATTGCCCTTTGAGATTTCAATTTATTATTATTTTTTTCTTCTGCTATTTTGACAAATTCTCTTTGCAATCCCTTCAGATTCAAGATTTTTCTTGCTCCAAAGCAAGAATATTACTTCCAGTCAAAAGAACCATGTTTGTAAAATAAAAACATTATTAGCCTGAATCTGGTTGCCATGGATTCCCATGGGAAGCATATATATGTATATCCATGCACCACTGCTGCAAATCTGATACAAATGTTCCATAAATGTTGCAGTAATAACCTCTAAGTAATGTCACTTAATCTCTTGCTAAGCTATGCAGACACTCAGTCTGTCCCGATGAGGAACCTCTCACCTCAGCATGTCGAATGTTTGAAGTGACTGACTCAGCAGGGAAATTGGATGTATTTTTTAATTAATCTTGTAATTAATAACACACAGCCTTCAAATACATGAATGGACTTAATGTTTTAATAGATGTTCTCAGTTAATGGATTTAAAAACGCAGCCAAATTCTAAAGTGAAAGTTTGAACGACCTAAATAAGTTCGGATTAGTACTGATCAGGACCGCTACCTTATTTAGTGATGTTTGATTCAGAATTGTGCGCAAAATTAATTTTTAATATCCAGATTGATATCAGTGCTTAAGAAATTGCATTTCAAAAAAGTGATCCTTCAAAGGCAAAACCCATTGGCTGAATAAAACATATATGTATCCATACAGTTTAGACACAATAACCAACAGTGATGCCATCTAGCTGTGTTCTGGTTACGCTACAGAACAACATTTCCTTTGGTCCTACAACTGAAGTGGGACTGGAAACAAACAAAATAGCATACCAAACTGCACCGACCCGTGTTGTATCTATATGGTACCATTTGCAAAATTACAGTCAAAAATGATGAGAGATAAATTCAGTTATTTATTCTGTCATAGAAAAAAAAGGAGGCTCTTTTCTCAAAGTCATATTTTAAGCCTCTTATTCATTAATTTATAAATGTTACAGTTTCAAACTAAATATTTAGTTAGCAAGCTAAGTTTTTAGCACCAATCTAAATGTTTCCTTAGCAAACTAAAAATTTAGCTAACATGCTAATTAACTTCAAACACCTGTTGTTTTAAGCTGAATTGTTGTACATGTGAAGAGGAAAATTAATGCAGAGATGACATGAACTACAATCCAAGCCAATCAGTTTCACCATCAGGAGTTTATTTAGTTTTACAAGACTTTTATTTTGATAGTCCACTCTATGTCATTGGTAAATTTTGCATATTAGCTAAATATTTAACTCTGACCTAAATATTTAGCTGAGGACAAAATATTTTGTTTGTAAACTAAATAGCCTGGTAGCAAAATATCTATTTACTTAGTTTATCTAAGTATTTAGCTTAACTAAATATTTAGCTTGAAACTAAATATGTGGCTTGCTAATTAAACACTTAGATCCGAACTAAATATTTAGTTAGCAAGCTAAATACTTAGCCACAATTTAAGCAGTTTACAAACTAATTACTCTCCTAGGTAAATATTTAGCTCATCAACTAAATATTTAGCTAGAAGCTAAATATGTAGCTTGTTAACTAAACATTTAGCTTGTAGCTAAGTATTTAGTTTACAGACTAAATATCTACCTCACTAGCTGAGTATTTAGCCTTCAAACTAAATATTTAGCCCATCAATTCAATGTTTAGCTAAAAGCTAAATATGTAGCTTGTTAACTAAATATTTAGCTTTGAGCTAAACACTTTGATGGTAGATAAATATTTAGTTTACGGACTAAATATTTATCCCACTAGCTAAATATTTAGCTTCCAAGCTATTTAGTTTATTAACTACATATTTAGCTTCAAGCTTAAATGAATATTTACCTCCTTAAATATTTAGCTTGCTAATATTTATTTTGAAACTGTTCATTTTATGATTAGTAAATAACAGATGATTTATTTCATTTTTTATGTTCTGACTGGCCAAATAACCCAAAATACTGCTATACATTTTTGACCGTGTAACTTTGCAAACCGCTCCACAGGATGGCTTTGCTTGATTTTTGCCACCAGAGCAGTCGCCCCCTGCTGGCCGGCGGTATAAAGCACAGTGGCTTTAATGTTGGCACTGAGGCGATGTTAGTGATATTACCAAATGAGATAATATGACCACTGTGACTCAACTGTTATAAAGAGTTAGGCTTTACATTTCTAATGGTGAGATGTAAAAATAACTGCAACATGTCCCAGCTGAGTTCAAATGATATAAACCCAAAACTTGAACTAAAGTTAGGTGACTCAACCTGGATGTTACAGCTGCAGTACATATATATGTACACATAGATATATTCATGCTTTGGACCAGAATGTTGCCCATGTGTCACAGCCTCAACAGTAAGTCAGGAGCAAACTAAAGCGACCATTCCAGCACTATTTATAAAAGCACATCAGGCTAACAGAGCACAGGTAAAGCTTCATGTGAAGTGTTGCACTGCAAACAGTAAACTTCTTCAGCAGGTAAAACCACTACTAAAAGCAAAAATAGTGATATTCCAGTCTCTGTGTGTGGCTAAGTTCAACATGATGCAGCATCTCAGAGGTCGTCCTTCCAAAATGAATCAGTAAAGTGCCAAACTTTTCTTTCACAGTTGATAGAGGTGAAACCTGCTGTTCGGGGAGAAGTCACTGGTGTCGCACTTTAAGAGACGTTCCTGCTGGTGAAAGTGATGCTTGGCTAGCAGCAAATATTTTACTCTTAGTGTAACATTCATTTCAGTGGTAAAATCACTGTAATAAAACAACATACAGCAAAATTACAACATAATAGTGGATCAAAAAGTTTGCATCCGCTTTTTAAAATGCCAGAAGTTTGACGTAAAAGTAAGATTTAATTCACTTGATCAGTTAGAAACTTTTCATGCCTTTAATGTAACACACAATTCAACTAATAACTCATCTTGGTGTTGTTGTTTCTGCCCAATCAATCTTAACATGTCTCAGATTGGAGAAATTTGGCTCTAGGCTTTGACTAGACTGTTCTAAGACTTTGAGTTTAGTTTGATAAAATCGTTGTGGATCGCTACTGTTATTGCACACACAGTGTCAAAGAGCAACATATCGGACATTAGAGAAATTATTGTCACAACAGAACCTTATTTCTGGTTAATCTGACTGCATGCAATCATGGGAGGTTTGGACAGAAACAGACTAAATACTGAAATGTTTTTTTTGAAAGTTGAAAGTGTGCATACTTTTTAGAACAGAATGAGTCACATTAAAACTGAAAAAAGTTTAATAAAATTATTTGAAACAACCTGGCATTCAAACAGGGGAGTGTTTACTTTCTGTATCCAGTCTGTTCACTACAGCGACAGCTTTACAGACGGTTTGCTGTTTTAAACTGTAACAACAACGATCCATACATACGACAGCGCATTAGGGACGCGTTGTAGACAAAAAATAGACAGGAGTAATTTTTTTTGTCTAAAAACTCTTAAAATTTTACATTAGGATCAGAAAGTTTCTAGAAAAAATGATAAATTTCTGAATTTCAGAAGTTGAAATATTTTTACTTTTGAAACTCACAAATTTTCATGTTTTTTCCAGAAAATTTCTAAAATTAATATCAAATTTTTTTTATTTTTTTTTAGTGGAAATTTCCTCTTTTTCTGGCCCTAACACGCTGCCGTAGATACAGGTACATTCTGTTGCAGGTAATCAAACATTTGAGCTGCTAAAGCTTGCAGGAGGAGAGGTGATTGGTCGCTAACTGTGAAATTGTTTCGTGCAGCTTCAGTCCGGAGAGCTGAGAGCTTAAGGCACACCAAACAGAAGGGCTTTGATGTGATCTGGATAAATTTGCAGCGATTGATGAAGCTTCAGTGTTTGATTTTGACCTCAGTGACTCCTCCAGCTACAACCCTCATATTCCCAGTCGCTGCTACTCTTCTCCCCTCTGTCATCACAGTGATCTTTCTTCTAGACTCTTCTAATAAAATAAATCTCCTCTTCCTCAATCAGAGATGTGTGTCCTGCTCCTCTTCATCATCCTCAGTTGCTGCCTGGTTGACGAACGCCTGAAAAATAAAGACAAGAGATTGAAATGAAAATCAGCTGAAAGCATCCTGATTGCTGTATGCAACATAAATACAGTAGTAGATGTAAATATTAATTGATCCATGATCCAGTATGTCTGGATTTTCCGCAGAAATATATATATTTTAATTTTAAAATGTCTCACTTGAGGTTTTCAGCCAATTTTATGGCGTTCTCTTATACCAACACTGCAATTTATGGTCTAGTTCTAATGCAAATATCTTCTTACACTAGAATTAAGACAAAACTAACAAACAAATAACTTTTCAGCACAATATAAGAGCTTGTTTTAAGTCAAGTATTCATTAATATTGATGAAAAAGTACTGGTTCCACTGTTTATTTGCATAAGGACAAGTGTTAAATATGAACAAAAACTGAGCTCTACAACATTTATAGCCTTAGCTAATTCGCTTTACACATCCCCAAATGGGCCTCTGACAACAACAAAAAAATCCAGATTATTTGTGGAGAGAATCAGGCTCAATGATTAATTTGATAAAATTACAACTTTCAGAATTTTCTTTAACCAGTTATATTTCATGTTTATGTCTTATTGTTCTATTTATTTAATGATTCAAATATATTTTTGAGATTTCAAACTGTTGGACTAGACCCAAATGTATCATGTTTTCCTCTCTTTTCTTTCATAAAAGTAACAGACATTAGATAGAGAAACAGAAATAAGTAGTTAAAAATAGTCTAAATCCATCATCCAATCACCTGCCAGCGACTGCTGTCGTCCCCGCCCCCTCCTCCCGCCCCTGTGAGCCCATTGGTGCTCGGCTTCTTCTCCCGCATCTCAGCCTGGCTGTCATTGGTCACGTCCAGGGTGGGGTTGTCGTGGTAACCATTCTCCACAGAGTGAAGCTCCTCTGCAGGAAACTACCAGAATAAGGCAGATTTACTTAATATGACAGACTTCTGACTCAACTGAGCTTTTATCACATTTCAATCTGTATGTGGTCTAAAAAGAGAGGAAAGAAGAAACAATAAAACACCAGAAATAAGCCAGAGAGGTCAGATTTTATTATTCTGAGCCCATCCATCCATCTATCCATCCATTTTCTTCCGCTTATCCAGGGTCGGGTCGCGGGGGCAGCAGCTTCAGAAGGGAGGCCCAGACTTCCCTTCCCCCAGCCACTTCTTCCAGCTCCTCCCGGGGAGCTGGCGTTCCCAGGCCAGCCGAGAGACATAGTCCCTCCAGCGTGTCCTGGGTCTTCCCCTCCTCCTGGTGGGACGTGCCTGGAACACCTCACCAGGGAGGCATCCAGGAGGCATCCTTACCAGATGCCCGAGCCACCTCAACTGGCTCCTCTCAACCTTTAAGGAGTTTAAAGGCTCCTTAAACTGAATTAAGTAAAGTTGAAGATTGGTTTTTAATGTCTTTCTTTAATTGTTCCCTCACTAAAATGATAAAAATCCAACAGATTTAATCTCTTATCTCACTGGTCTCATTCCAGATATGTAATATGAATATTTAAAATAATTTATGCATCTATTTAAAACCACATTCTTGACCTACCATGCTCTTCATTCCCGGCAGCCGTCTCTGCCAGCAGATGTAGATGAAGCCGGACGTGATGATGACCATGCAGATGGAGCCGATGATGACCAGAACCACGAAGAGTTTTCCGTAGTCGCTGCGGGTCTTACTGGGCCGAGACTGGCAGCTGGTTGCTGCGCTGTAGTTCTGGATCCCCACCTGACAAACCAGTCAGGGAACGTTTTACTATCCCGCAGAACTCAAACGAAACAAATATCAACACACCAGACAGTGGGAGAAATCACATTTGCCATTTTTACAAAAAGAAAACTAAAAACTTATTTTTTATTTACAGAACTTTGATCAGTAACACGTCGTTTTTAATTAAAGGTGACCTATTATGCTTCCTTGAACAGGATATTATAGATCTATGGTCTATTCAAAACATGTTCATTACATTTTTTTATAAAATAATTCCTAGTTGATGAGATTTTAGTCTGCTCAGGTTGATCCATTTTGAGCTTTTTTAGGGCGTCTTCTCACTTTAAATCCAAATAATCTGCTGCTGGCCATGCCCCCCCAACTCAACATTTATACTCCCACGTGGAAATGGCTGCCAACAGAAGCGCAATTATACAACCGTACATGTTTGAAAAGTAGAAGTGAAGCCTCCTGCACAATCAACAAGAATGCAGAAGTGGTTTCTGGATGGTGAGTCCACAACAAAATACTTCTCTTTTCCAGCAGCCATTGTACAGCACATACTGTGGTAAAACCAGCTGACCAAACGAGCTGGAACTCCGCTTGGGTTGCTAGGTAATGGGCTGAGCTCGACTGGGGTTGCTAGGTAACAGCGCAGTGAGTGTTCATTGTGACTAAACAGTTGGGAGGGTTTTGAATTGGCTCATTTTGAAAACACCAAAAATGGCCCAGTGGTTTTTTTAAAAGTCCACTGCTTGGACTGTTTTTAGCAACAGCTTATAGAAGCTTCCAAATGGAAGAACAAAAACATGCAGAACGTGAACTTTGCACAATAGCTGTCCGTTAAATGTCACTGTAAGGACTTAATACAAACATAAAGGGCGATCTAAAAACTGACTGCAGAGTATGTCAGCTGATTTTGAAGAAGTGAAAACCAGTCAGAGCAAAACATCTTTGAAAAATTACAAGAAAGTCTGCTTGCTTAGACAGGGAACAAACCAAAGCTGTGAATTTATTTTTTACCAGATAAAGAACCAGTATGTTCACCTTATCGAGGCCTTTTTTGATCTCTCCCAACATGTCCAGCACCTCCTGAGTAGCAATGACTCCTGAAAGACATCAGATGACGATCAGCAGCATTTACAGTCAACGTGTCTCTGACATCCGAATGCTTCAAGGCCCGACATGCTTCATACGAACTGAACGAAATCCGTCCTCACTGACGTAAACATGCGATGTCTGGCTAACAACTCACAAATTTAAAAGAATAACTTTACATAAAAACAAGAAAATTTGGATAATCCTGAGCATCTTCTTCATGAGTGAGTTCAGTTGCTGCTTTTTATGCTGTCATCAGACTACCTTCTGTTTATTTGGGTCACTGAATGCTACCTTGAACATCTTTGCAAATATAAAGAGGCGTTCAATGAGCCAAATAAATGTTGTAAATTTCTACATTTTCACCATATTTTACAGTGTCCTAAGTCATAAATCGCCATTTTTGCGTGACTTTTAAACATGCAGTAAAAGTGGCGATTTGTGTCCACTCTGGTAGCAATGCTGATGTTTCTCTTCAACTTGTCTGCCGCCATAACCGGTTTTTGGATTTGTAGGTGATACAAAATGTTTAACTGATGCAGTGAGGAATTCTTTATCTTTGTACAATTCATAACTACTCTAAGACTGATGAATGGTTAAAAATTCATGGACAGAAATTGTAGTGTCAGTGTTTCCAGAAGAGGCTGCCTGCAGAAAAGTGTGGCAACAGCTCTGTGATTGTTTTTCTAAAAGGAAAATAGAGGATGCCGGGAGGGAAAATGTCTCCTATGGAAGACCAGAAAGGACACAAATGCTTGTTTGTGTTGTTGGATTTTTGCCATATTTTATAGAGTTCCAAGTCAGTGTTTTTTGTGTGAATTTTTAGCCAGGGTTGTAGTAAACGTGCTGATTTCCGTCCTTTCTGGCCTTCCGTACAAATGTACCATAACAATGTGACTGCGCGTCGACGGTTCAGATGAAGCATGAAGGGCCGTTAGGCTTCAGGTGAGCCAAGCTTCTGTGAGGCTCGTATGTGTGTACCATGTGCAGACGCAACGTTCATCAGCAGCTGGTGTTGCTGGTGCGTCGGCTTGCTGAGGTAAAGTACCCATGATCCTTCAGGGCTGTTCATTCTGCGTGCAAACTCGCGCTCCAGGATCTTCAGCAGCTGGACGCCACCACAGACACGAAACTCCTCCTGTCTCACAAACAAAACACGCTTTTTCTGCATGATTTTCCACCTGGAAACTCAAAGTGATGAAAAATGATGCTTCTCTAAAATCCATCGCGTTATTATGGCGACCGTTGATACACTGCAGCAGCGGTTTTGTTGCTTCCATGGCAACAGAAGCAACAGTGAGGATCCCTGATCTGTTCCTGACACAAAAACAGATCAGGGTTTTTGCTGAAACGTTGTTACTTGTTGATATTTTGGTACTTATTTTGATACTTACACAGTTCATGTTCTTCGTCATGTTGAGGACGACATAGCCCCGTCCAGTCAGCTCGTTCCAGTTCACACAAACCACCTGAACATTCACAGTGGAGATGTTTTTAAGTGTTCTTGTGTTTCCGGTTGAATCGTCGGGTTTGAACCAACCAACCTGCCGCGGCTCCTCCAGTCCGGGATCAAGCCCGGTCGCCGTGAATCCAGTCGTATGGGACGGGTCTGTGGTCAGCGGGATGATTCCTCTGAATCTGCTTCCCTCTCTCTCCTCCCTCTCTTCCTCCAACTCCTCACTTCTGGTTTCTGATCCAAAACAATAAATAAATGTAAAGCTTACTTTACGTTACTTTTCAATCCATTCCAAACTGGAAAAGAGTCGATGAATGCTAACCTTTTAGGTCATGTTCCCGTTCTTCCCAGTGTTTGTCCTGCTCCAAACTGGGCTGCAGAGGTCGTCTGCTGGGTGCCAACCCAACCTCTGGAGCTGTGGGATTCTGGGTAATTACACCTGCATGTGGCAGACCTGCTTCCTCCTCATCATCATCTGAAGTCAAACCAGAGATAAGAAACAAGCAGCTGAAACTCTTAATGTGGCAAAGTGGCACTGCCTTGGTGTTCCTCAAGGCTCAGTTCTTGGGCCACTTAATTTGGATTTTATTTTTCAGTGTCATATTTTCACCATGTAATTTATTAAATTATAAATGTCATAGTTTCAAACCAAATATTTAGTTAGGAAGCTAAATGTTTTATTTGAAGCCAGATATTTTTGCTTGAAGCTAAATATTTAGCCTCAAACTAAGTTTATTCAACTCAAAGTTTACAGAGCCTCCAAGTAAATTAATGCTTTAGAATTTATCTAGAAAAGTTAATTTGGGGGGAAGCTAAGTGCGCTTAACGTTTTCAAAGGTAGCTAAATGAAAAATTAACTCTGCTATTAGCGAATTAGCTAAAGTTTGCTCACTGCAGTCTGAAACATTTACGTATAGAAAAAGTAACAAAAGCAAGAGAAAATTGGAAAATACTTTTCGTTTGGATTCTACCTTTTGTATAACTTTCCAGAAGTCCAAAGTCGGTTCCGGTGTCGGTCTCTGGTGTCGCCGTACCGTCAGAGTCTGCAGAAACGGCTGGGTCATCAGGAGGTGTTGGAGAGGTCTGAGCTGCAGCGACTGAGGAGCGAAGGACGCCGTAGCCGCTGGACTGAACGTCTTCGTCCTTCTCTGCTATCCACAGATCTTTCTCTGAAGGACTCAACTGGAGGTTGGTTTGAGAATAAAGAAAGAAAAAATGGATGGTGTAAGACGATGACATAGTTCATGTTTTAGTTGATTTATCATTGAAAGTTCTATAAGCAACCGTGATTTAACATGTTCTAAGATGCTAGAACAGGCGTGTCCAACGTGTGGCCCAGGGGCCATTTTTGGCCCTCTGAAGGATTTTCTTAACTCTAGAATTGAGCAAACCTGGGCATAAAGCATAGTAGGCTCGTATTTTAAAGCGATCTTTTTACAGCGTGTCGACATGTTACAGTTGTCAAAGTCAAGCTAGCATACTTCCACCTCCCTCTCTATTTTTCTTTATCTTTCTAAAAGCTTTTTCCTGATCTTGTAGTGCTGACAATTAGTAGAAAAGGACTGCGTCCTTTTTTCTTTTATATATCATAGGCACATTTTAGATTTAGCGTATTATGTTGATAACCAAAGCTAGTCATCAAAGGCGAGCAGCTTATTGCCCTCCAGAAGGAAGATGGGGTGGGATCTTGCAAGTGTGTGTCACTTATAAGATTTATTGTTAAGATTTATTTCTGTAAAAACAAAATACTAAAACAGAAGACACATTTCTCTGTCTTTACCTCCAAGACTGAGGGACCGCGATGCTCTTGCGGCCTGAAATCGTGCTCTTCAGACAGGAAGGACCTGCTGGGCTCCTTGGACGGATGAAAGAAAGACCTGTAGTCTGTTTCAAAAACATGCGTGTCAAAAACACGTTTCTGGTTTTCCTTTAAAAGCAGTTGCAGTTTGAGACTATTCATAACATTCTTATGGGAAAACACATCTGTTGATAGTGCTGATTCAGAACATTAATGTCTGACTGGTTCCTGTCAAAACTGACCATTTCTCCCAGCCGTTCTTTAAAATGGGAAAAGTCTTTGAAGGGCGAATCCAAGTCGAATTTCATGTATTTGATGGGTGAGTCCAGATCAAGTCAAAGTGGAGTCTGGTGACCATCAGACAGAATCTCTGTTCTGCTGGTTGAGCAGAGAAATAATTTCCTACTATCTGGATAATGTTGTCTCTTTTGTTGTCTTGCAGCAGCAACAGAAACTTCAGAAAGTTCTCTATGTTGGTTTCTGGGTAAATATTTGGCGTGAACCAGCATGAGGGTTACTAACCGATCAGAGTGTAGAGATCTGGAGTCGTGTGATTGACCTCCACGGCTTCTGTGACGCCGCGTTCGTCCGTCTCTCGTCCCGTTTTGTCCTCCTCCCCCCGTCTCTCTCTGTCCTCCGCTGCGTATCTCTCCCACTCGTCCTCCCCTCCTCCTCCTCTCCTGTCCTGGTCCTCTCCTCCGTCGTCTCCGCGGTCTCTGTCCTCCGTGTCCGTCCCGTCGAAGCCGGACGCTTCCTGGGAGGCGTCGCCAGCTCCGAGCCCGCCGTGGCGCTCTGCTTCTGGCTCTGTGAGCTCCAGGTGTCCCCCGGCGCTGTCCGGACCCAGCGGCACCGCCAGGTGGACCATCCGCTGAAACATGGGACACATCAGGTAGCTTCCAGGAGGATTAAATTAAACTGTCTTAGACAATAAGAATCCTCTGTCAAATGAATGTTTTAGCACGTTAAACTTTAACGTTTTGCACATCAGACTTTGTGCTTTTAATATAAGAAACAAGTCTCATCGGAAAATATGGACCCCCTGCACGTCGTTTACATCTGAAAATTTGGCGCATGCACAACGCTGGAGGGAAAAAACATGATCAATCCATTAACAAAAGGAAACCTGGAGATGTAGGTATTATTTATGTAGTGCCGAGCACAATATTGTTGTTTTATGACCTTTTTCAAGTAATGCAATGTAAGAACACATTCTCAAAGATCAATAAACTTTAAATTCTAACTGGAAAACATATTAAATATTCTAAAAAATAAAAGAACAAAACAAATAAAATTAACTATGAAGTCTCTGGAAACAAAATTATCCTTCAAAAAAAGATCAAGTTGAGACCAAAACACCAGACTGAAGACTTTTATCATCCAGTTTTTAGCGGAAAAAGAGAGAAAAGAGAAAAACATTAAATCATTCAAATGGAAATTATTGAGTTTGTTTTAATTTATGATGCAATTAATTTATTTATTGCTTATTGTGACAAGCCTAATAAGAAAAACTCTTCCAGTTCCAGTGTTTAATGTTCATTAGAATTTAATAATGTGTTTTTGTATTATTGTACTATTAGCATCATATTACTGGAAATAGTCTCAAAACATTATTGTTCATCACAATAACTTCTGGGACAATTTATTGTCCAACGTTTGTTATAGTGACAGGCATAAGCATCAGAATGATTGACAGCGCTAAATCCCGCCTCCTGGCTCTGATTGGTTGTTTCTAGTTTGCTCTGGGAGGAACTGAGAAGAATTATTAGCTAGATATTTTCCACACATTAACTTATGTTATTCTATCATCGTGACATAACAAATATGTAAAAAACAATTTTAAAAAAATGTAAGTTACACACTGCAGTTTTAAATCATTTATATATTTGTTTTGAATCCTCACCTCCATCACTTCTTCCACATCCAGGCTTTCATCCACGGCAGCAAGGGTCCTGGCTACTTCCTGGTTCATGGCGGGCGGCGGGCTCATGGCGGACGTCGGGTTCACGGCGGAGGGATTCACCGGCTCCTGTTTGCTTTGTGAGCCGGATGTTTCGTGGATCTCCGGCCAGCCCATGTCATGAACCAAGTGAGGCTGGGCGCGGACTAACTCGCGGGCCGAGTGACGCTTGGTTCTGACTAATTCCTGGATGAAACGCGACTGGCCTTGAACCTCACCCGGAAGCAGAGGAGCCGGCGGAGGTCCGAGCGGGATGACCCGTTGGGTCGAGCCCCGTCCGAAAGCTTCAGAGCTGGATAGAAGAGCTGAGGGACGGAGGGACAAAAATATACCTGAAGAACTAATTTACTTCATCAAAACCTGACATTTTGGCCTTGTTTAATATTTATATGTAACGGGGTTTTATTTAAAAATATTATAGATGTGATTTGTGTCAAAAATGTGTTTATTTATTCTCTGAATTTATTTCGTTTAGTTACGTACTGTAGTTGCTCCTCCAGACATTTATGGTTACGGCTCTTGACGGTTGGTGGTTACCATAGCAACTAATAACCGAAAGCTCCACCCCTTTTTTCTGTTGCCTCAGTAACATCGATATGTATTAGGATCATCTGTTGTTTTTTTCAAGTATTATGTTTTCACAAATATTTCAGACAAATTTAATCATAATGTTTCGTGAGTAATTTTGCCATTTTTGTGTTTTTAACTCATTATTGTAATATTAATACAACTGCTAACTGTTGCTAACTGATGTTAACTGCTGCTAAGTGCTAACTGGGAGATATTGCTCTGCAGTTTGTTTAGAGTTGTGTATTTTATTTAATGTGCAGGGCAGAAGCTGCTGAACTGAAGTTAACCACCAACTTGATTTGATCTTTTGTTAGAATAAACACAGTGAACCTCGGTGTGTCTGTCATAATAAAGTCGACCTACTGGATCAGAGACGAACATGTAAATGTTGCTTTTACACCGGGCTCCTGACAGGGCCGGGACTAGCGGGTCTGTTGTCCTGGGCCAAGGCTGGAGGAGAACCAAAACGTTGTGAACGTTTCTACAAGATGTGCCCATAAGCTTAATCATTAATCTCATATCTGTGGTCACAGTTCTGCATCTGAAGTCGGTCTCTGTCTGGGAACACAGATGGCTGTCTGAGCTTATTACACCATCATGTCCAACATGTCTGACACACGTTAATCTCTCAGGTCCAACACCAGAACCACAGGATCTGAGGGTGGAAATGATCCAAGAGTCTTCTTAAACTGGTTAGTAATTAAATTAAAATATAACAGCAGAGCACTGTTGCCTTTCAGCTAGGAGGTCCTGAGTTCGATTCCCAGCCTGGGGTTTTTCTGCATGGAGTTTGCATGTTCTCCCGGTGCATGCGTGGGTTCTCTTCGGGTACTCCAGCTTCCTCCCACAGCCCAGGAACATGACTGTCAGATTAACTGGTCTGTATAAATTCTCCTTAGGTGTGAGCGTGTGTACAGTTGTTTGTTCTGCTTGTCTCTGTGATGCCCTGCGATGGACTGGCGACCTGTCCAGGTGACCCCAAATGTTTAGCTTGACACCACAATATTTAGCTTCCAAACTAATACTTAGTTAGGACCTAGCAAGCTAAATAATTAGCTCAAAACTAAATTCACTCATACATCCAAGCTTTGTAAGAGATGCAGAATGCTGATAGTAGAAATAAAAGAAAAAACTCAAAAAGTGTTTGTAGCCAAATATTACATTTTTAGATTGCCAGCTAAATCTTTAATTTGTAAACTAAATACTTAGTTTGCTAATGAAATATTTAGTGTGGAAGTCTGACATTTATAAATGTTTGGTAAAAATATGAGTTTGAGAAACAAATCCCCATTTTTGTCTATTATGATCGGCTAAATAATCCAAACTGACATGTTGTTCTGTGGGATTGGTTCCCTGTCTTAGACCGGATTACTGGGTTCTGTAACCCTCCCCCAAATAACTCCCAAATCTGCCAGAAGAATTCATCCCATTATCTCCTTTAGGCCCTAATCAGGCATTTCTACAATGTCAAACACATTTATGACAGTAATTTAATCTTTTTAGTTTAGTTTCGCAACACTAACTTTGGAAATAGGATTCCGATTTTGACAAGAACATGTTTGGGAAGTATGCAACAACTTCAGGTTTAACTGTTTTTAAAGTCTATGCTTCAAAACCACTAAAGTCTTGCATTACTCAGTTAAACCTCATGAAAAGAAGAATGTGGGATCCTCATTAGGATTATATTGTAGTGGTTTTTCACAACTATTCAATTGTTTTTTTACTTTACTTGATTGCATTTTTAGCAAAGTTTTTTATTCACAAAAAAATTCAATAGAAAAATCCCTTTCTATGTGACTTTTAAAAACTGGTCTACTTGATTACTTTCAGTTTATCTCATTCAAAAACTGTAAGGCAACTAAAACTGTGTACGATATAACTTCAATCTCTGTACATTACACCTGGTTGATGTTGTTGCTATTATTATATGATATACTGTCTCTCAGTAATAAAATAAAACTGGCATTTCAGCATGACAGAGCCCATAAACATTGTTTGCAATAGCTCTGACAAACATAATTTTAAGCTTTACTTTCCACAAGCACATACCACTTTTAGTTTACAGTTGCAGGCATAACACATAGCGTTGATATTAGCTACATTTAGAAGGCACCACCATTAGCTTGCTACCAATGATGCGAGGAGTGGCCATCTTGAAATGTGAGGACCCTGTTTCCCAGTAGGAAATCCGACTTTGGGGGTCGTTCCAGTTGATTTATCCGACTGGGAAAGTAAAAATTTTCCAATTCCAACTACAACTGGCGCAACTTCACAAAGCAAACAAAAACGGAGTAGAGTCAGATTTTAGTGGCTGTAGGATTTCTCTTTGCACAAAGCCATTTCACCGGGTAGCGCAAGCTTACCGCGTTAGTTTTGTTTGTATTTTCCCAGAATGCCTTGCGCTGTAGTTCACTTCCCAAATGAACCAGACTTAAACAAATTGAAGCAGACTAAGCAGGGCTGGTGTGAATGCAGCCTAAGAATTACTAATCTCAATAGCAAAATAAAACTTGAACTTGACGCATCAATTTACAAAATCAGCAATTTGAACAAAAAATGTAAACATTTTATATCAAATCATCAAGATATGAGGATTGGGTTCAGTTAAACTGAGAATTTACTGGGTAGCTAGTGAAAACCAAGTGAAAAATTTAATCAAGCTGCTGAATTTTACCAGAAAGGACAGCTTCTTCCTCTTAATTAATAAGGTGCAATGGTTAACCAGACAGGAAGTGCAACAAAAACACACCAAGAGTAAATATTCCCCACAAAACAAAACAGATGGCACATTTTTTAGAGAGGCTACTAAATGTAAATGTGTTTGATCTAAAACCATGCGTCATTTCTGGTTAATGCTGCACCACTGATGCTCTTTAATGCAACAGTTAAAACTTGCATGTCAGGTGAGATACTGCAGTGTGTGCTGCGTCCACTGTATTAAAACACTGCAGGCTACACCCTCCTCATTTATAACAACACAATGATTTATTCTGCACCATCAACATTAAGATTTTAAAATGTAAAGTTATCCGCATTTGATGCTCAGTAGACATTTTACGGTCCTCTGTTGTGCTTTTTAAAGATTTTCCTGCCGCATTTTTTTTTGTGTTTTTCTTGTAATAGTAATAATAATAAACCGGATTATTTCCTGTTTTTGTCCAAAGCATTAGGAGACAGAGACTGACCGATGAGCGTGATGATGAGGCCCGGCATGTCTGCTGCAGTGCTCTCCCTCCGCCTCCGCTCCGGTCTCTCGGGGGAATCAGCTGCGGATGCTCTCTGGATGTTCAGCGGGAAAACGGCGCCTTCACGGCCGCTTCATGTCCTGGCGGTGTGCGGGGAAGGGCTCACGGCTGCCAGGCTGCGGGCGGGTCACGCACACGGACGGGTTTGATTGTTCGGAGCTGCGGTCGGAACCAGAATCAGATCTGCTGCAGAGAAGAAGGGGGAAAAAGCTGGTTTGCGGTTGGTTGACGTTTCCGGACGTGGCCGCTAGATGTCGCAGTTTTATCCATGAATGCAAATATTCAAAGTTTGCTCCACGTTAACCTAATAAATTAACCTATCCAAGTATTGGTATAGCATCAGTTAAAATTTTAATTTTTATGTAATCAAAGTCTATATGACTTTACTATGATAAACATGTTTCCACCACAGCTTACTACTGTTGATGTGAGGAGCGGCCATATTGAAATGAGAAGACAAGGAAAATTAGGGGGATTGGATAGAAAAAAATTAGTGTATTTAAGCTAAAAAAAAAAAAAAATCAGACATTTTCAAGAAAAAACAGAAATTTGAGTTTGAAACGTGTAAAATTTGCTTTAAAAAATTAATTTTGAGTTAATTGCAAATTTTCTAGAAGTTTCAAAAGTCAATTTAAACTTTTGGAGCTCAGAAATTTGCTAATTTTTTCTAGAGAATTTCTTAAAATATAGTTGAATAAAAATGTATCTGGCTGCAGTCTGTACTTCAAATTTCAGCTCATAATCATCTCCCACAGTCAGACAGTGTGGGAATACAAGACATTTTCTGAATCCTTAGTCTGTTGAGTATTTCAGTTAACTCCAGTGTCCCAGGATATCACTGGGCTAAAAGAAATGTATTGTGTTTGAGCAAAAAATGTCAGAAAATGTGCATAATTTCTGGTTTAACAAGCTCTAGTAAAACCTCTGATTTTGTCCTTTTAATATGAGTTAAAAGGACAAAAACTCTCATTGTGTTCAATAGTGAAGTCCTTCGCAGTCCCAGTGGGATCTGGTTGTAGTCAGAAGTTCGAGCTGATTTTTAAGTTGTTTTTGGCAACCCTGGACTCATTTAAACAAATGAGCCTTCAGAAAGTTCATAGGGTTACAGCAAAGTCTGCAACCAGAAAGACTCATGCAAAATCCTTTAACAGCTACAATCAAACAACATTTTAACTTCTTTAAATTCAGTTTTTATTTTTTTTTTCAGAACAACTACAGTCAGAAATCCTCATAAAACATGTACATGTATTTACAAACAGTGATGAACGTCGTTTATTTGGACATTTCAGCTTTTTTAAAGGCTCCATTCAGCGAAATGCGACAGTTTCCCATTACAAACGTGACTCAGCTGATGGGAGGACCAACACGCATCTCGGAGTCCAAATGCAGGACAGCCGGGTCTCAGAACTGCTGCAGGATGAGCTTCTTCTTGCCGTCGTGGCTGAACCTGTTGTAGCGGAAGAGCTCGCTGTCGTAGAAGGCCGACAGGTTGTGGATGCTGATCTGTCGCGCCTCGAGAAGGAAAAAACAGAAAAGGAGATCAGCCAAAGTCTTCAAAACGTTTTCTTCACAGGTTTCTGTTCGTCTTTCACACGAAACCCCAAAAATGACTTTAAAATGAGGCCTATTATCATTCTGAGTTTAAAAATCTACCAGATTTCCAGGTTTTTATTTAATTCTAATTTTATTTTTTCTGTAGATACTTTAATATGTAGTTGCTTTACATGTATAGTTTTTTTAATATATTTTGTATGTTTTTGTTATGTGCTGCTTTAACAACAATTTTCCATTGTGGGATTAATAATGAACTGCTCTAATCGTTTTTGTTCTTCCATTTGAGTTTCTACTGTTTCTAAAGGAACAACCTAGGACTTAAAGTTTTTTTGGCCATAAGTTAAAGTTTGTTGGGGGTTTCTGGAAAATGAGCCGTTTCAAACACCTCCTGAATGTGAAGTCACATTTAGACACTCCACCGTTACCTAGAGAAATCTGCTAAGATCTGACGCTCCTCCATTTTTACTAACATGTTGTGAAGAAGGATGTAGCGTATTGTCTTCTTCAGAGGTTTTTCTGTTATTTCCTTCAGTAGTTCTTGGTGCAGCTCCCCCACAGGCGAGGAGAGGAACTGGTTTTTTCAAAAGGGTTTGGTTCGTTTGACTCAGTGCAGCTGAAAATGTAACCCATGGTGCAATTTTGATCCTCAATCGAACTGAGACTACTGGACTATAAGGCGGGAAAACACCCTTACCATCTAGAAACCACTTCCTGCATTCTAGTTGATTGTGCAGGAGGCTCTACTTCTGCTTTTCAAAGCTACACAGATGTATAATTGCGCATCTGTTTGCAGACATTTCCACGTGTGAACCTCCTTACCTTGTCGTGCAGATCCTTCTCTGGGATCTCGATGGTGTCGTTCTGGACTCCGTATCGGCTCCTCTGGTAGGCGACCTGCTCGGCCACCAGCTGCTTCAGGATGAACAGCAGCAGCTCGTTGTTGTCCCTGCGGAACGCCAGGTAGCGGGCAAATGTCTGGCCAACAAACAGGAACCAGAGAATAGGTTAAGTTCCTCCTAGAAACCCGTTAAATATTGTGTTTCCAACTCCAAAGCAGCAGCAGACCTTCCTCATGCTCCTCATCACGCTGAACTTCTGCGTGTCGATGAAACTCTCCAGCATCACCCTGATGGCCATGTTCACGTCGTCCTCCAGGACGTAGTCCCTCAGGTGCATCTTGGCGTGAGCCTCCGCCATGCGGATCATCGACTCGATGTGGCGCACCGTGATGGGGATGCTGCCTGTGGCCTGCAGGGGGCGCCAAAACAACTTCAGTTTCTACACCAACATGTCCAACATGTCTGAAACAGGACAGCAGAGGACTCACCATGGACTCCTTGCGGAGGTCGCTGTAGATGCGAGCCACCTTGTCCTGATCCATTTGATTCAGTTTGGGGTGAACCTGTGCAAAAAAAAAAATAAATAAATACCAAAGATTCCACTGGAGCGGATCAACCTGGAGGTTCGCCGGCGGCGTGTGTTCGGACCCGCTCCTTGGCGTAGATGATGTACTTCCTCAGCAGCTCCTGAGGGATCGATGGGACGTCCGACGAGTTGGGCAGAACCACATCCTCCAACGCCACGCCCCCTTCCTTGTTGCTAGGGTGATGCTTGATGTGGGAGCCGACAACGAAGCGCGCCAGCATCTCATCCTTGGTTGACAAACAGCAGCAGATCAGACAGAGTTCCTCGACTTTCACTGATACAGCAGATTCAGCGCCACAACTAAGACCAGTGCGCACCTAGCAGAGGCTATTCCAAAGCTAGCTACTGATGTGATTGATAAGCTAACACAGCTAACTGAGCACCTAGCGCTGGCAAATGGGGAGAGGAGTCACTGTGTGAGCTTCGGAAAGGCTCGAGACTAGATTGCCAAGGTAGGTCACCCACTGGATTCCCTACTTCCTCCAGCGTCCATTAGCACAAAGAGGCTAACACTGACTTTCAAGAAGCTAGTGCTAGCTTTCTAGAAGCTAATATTGACTTTTGAAAGGTTAGCACTGGTGAGGCTAGCATTCTCATAAGAGTGCTGGCATTCCAGAGGGCAGCGCTGGCTTCCCAATCCATTGTTACATCAACTATAATGCCTAAGGAAAAAGAGTCATGAGTGGCTAGGCATGCTAATCCTAACGCCAGCTTATCTGTGCTAATGGACAACGCAGACAGTGAGTAACCAGCCTCTCCAAAGGTAACACCAGTGACGAGTCCTCCTTGTTACGCCGTTGCCGGCCTCTTATCAGTAACTAGCTTTGGAAAGGATTCATCATCCTGCAATTAGCATGCTATACCTAATAGTCTTAATTTGATCACCAATATCACGACATATGTTTCATCTTTTAATATTTTTATTAAATATGAAACTGCGGTACCTGCACAGGATCGACTGTGTCTCTGACGATGCACAGCACGTCGAAACGTGACACAATGGGCTCCGTCAGGTCCACGTTCTCAGAGAAGGTGAGCGAAGGGTCATACCTGCCGCCTGGAGACACGGGGGGGAAAAACAGTTAGGAAAAAACGACACACCACAGGCGGCCGAACTGAACCTCCTTCGTATTAATTGGCGTTCGCACCGATGGGGTTGGCAGCGGCCATGACGGTGCACCTGGCCTGCAGTGAGGTGACGATGCCGGCCTTGGAGATAGAGATGCTCTGCTGCTCCATCGCCTCGTGGATGCTCGTCCTGTCGGCGTCGTTCATCTGGAGGTCAAGATGAGATTAAAGAACGGTTTTATTATGTCTCGATCAGAAGTCGTAGTCCTGGTTGGGATCCGAGTGCATCTCGCCTCACCTTATCGAACTCGTCGATCAGGCAGACGCCGCGGTCGGCCAGCACCAGCGCGCCGGCCTCCAGCGTCCACTCGCGGCTCACCGGGTGCCTCTGAACGTACGCCGTCAGGCCCACAGCGGACGCCCCTTGACCCGTGGTGAAGACGGCACGGCTCGCCACCTTCTCCACATACCTGGTGAAGAAAAGTCCTCCGTTAAACCGACTCTGGTTCGGATTAAACACAACTTTTAAAGTTGATCTGTTATGCTTCCATGAACAGATTAGGATTGGTCCATGGGCTGCAAATCACAAAATCATTCTTTATTCATCAGATTTTAGTCTGGTCAGTTTTGCCAGATGCACCATTATACGACAGTACATCTTTGAAAAGCAGAAGTGGAGCCTCCTGCACAACAAACCAGAATGCAGCAAGTGGTTTCTGGAAGTTAAGTCAACAACTAAACACTTGTCTTTACCAGCAGTCATACAGCGGGAATACCAGCTGACCAAACATGCTGGAGCTCAGATTGGGTTGCTAGGTAACAGGGCAGGGCTTCACTGGGGTTACCAGGTTACAGCACCATTGAAGGTGATTTAATCAGTAGAATTTTGAAACAGCTCCTTTTCCAGACACCAAAAATGCCAAAAACCAGCGTGGTGTCTTGTTTTTAGAAACAGTAGAAACCCAAATTGAAAAACAAAAACGTGCAGAATTTGAATTTTGTGTTGTAGGTCCCTTTAAACATTTGGATGCTGCAGGAAAACTTGTGAGTCGACTCTTACTTGAGGAACTGAGACTTGGCGGTTCCCGGGTCTCCACACAACAGAACGTTGATGTCGCCACGCACCTTATGTTTCCCACCTGCAGGAGGGAGAGACTCTCAGTTCATGGATGTTTATGGATGAGATTCAGTCGGGATCTCAGCTGGGAGTCGGTACCTGGGTTTTTAGGCTCTCCTCCGAACAGAGACAGCGCCAGGGCTCGCTTGATGTCCTCGTGGCCGTAGATGGACGGAGCGATGCTGGCGAAGATCTGCAGGCAGGAAGTAAATATTGGTGGTTTATTTAAACCGACAGAAATCAGTTTCAGTCTGGAAGGTGACGGCGTTCCTCCTCACCCTCTCCCCGATCCGCTCGTCCTTCGACAGGGCAACGATCGCCTTGACGTCCTCGTCTGTGAGCTCCGCCACAGCGACGCCCTCGTCCCGGCGGGTGATGTGATTGGCCAGGATCACAGTGGCGAACACCGGAAAGCCGTTGGCCGTGTTCAGAGAGCCGTCGTAGTTGTTGTGGTAGATTCCAGTCAACTCCTGACCAGACGAAGAGACGGACAGTTTCAGCAAAATGTCCTTCCATCAAGAGTCTCTGCCTTTATTTAGGGATCCGTTTGGATTTCTACACATTTTCATAAAGTTTCTATCAAGATTCCAGAGTTCTCAGTACCCTTTTAAAGGTTTCTTCTGCAGAGGTTAAGATTTAAATCAGACTGGAAATGGATGGATGGACAACAGGATGCGTAGACAATAAATGAGTGGATGCACAGATATTTTTCCTCTCATCCAGGCCTGAAAACTTTAAAAACATGAAACAACTAAAGTGTAAAACGTCCCAGACAGGAACCTCATCCTTCCTGCATTCCAGGCTACGTTCTGCCACTTTGATCATTTCCTGAATGGAGTTGGACTCACGATCTCGTCTCCAGGCTTGCAGCTGTCCACCAGGTCGGCCAGCAGGACGGCGTCCTTGGAGCGCGGCAGGCGGCCCGCCGCCACCTTCCCAGGACTCTCCTGGATGGTGATCCTCTGGTAGTTCTGGTACACCGTCTGGAGGAGGGAGCGGCCGGTTAAGTCCCCTCTGATTGGTCTGACAACTTAAAGGGGCGGTACTTTGTTTTCCAGGCACATTCTGCCATTTTATAGCATAATAAAGTAACTGTGTTGCCTTGAGTTGTTACAAAAATATTAAGCCAATTATGACTTTAAAGAAATTTCACTTTCTGACACAATACCTTGAAATTGAGTCTCTGTCTCTTTAAGAAGCTCCGTCTTCACAAAGTCACAACATGGCTCCTTTATTAACCCCTTTAAGGTTTTTTACTAGTTCTGCTGTCAGGTAGCTCCTATAAGGAACTCAGCAGGTGTTTGCTAACTGCTGCTGGCTAGTCTGAAGGGGCAGAGTAGGGGAGGAGCTGTGCCTTGAAGGCGGAGCTAGGTTCAACCAGGCGTTTTCCTAGCTGAATGGTTGCCATGGGGATTAAAGGATTTCTCAAACAGGCGAGAAAGAATCAAGGTAACACTCCAGGTAAGTTTTTGATGAAGGAATACAATTATAACATGATGCAGAGCTAAAAGGGTTGATTTTACATGATGCTGCTCCTTTAAATGCAGTCTGGATGTTGAGTTGGCCATCTTGGCAACAGCTCACCTCCTCCATGTTGACCTCGAAGGGCCCCTGGGACTGACACTCGGGGCAGGAGCCCGGCTTCACCTCCTGGTTCTGGGACTGGAAGAACGGCCCCAGAACGAAGCTGCACTTGCTGCAGTTGTACTTGACCATGCTGAGCTGCGGCAGAACGCCGGTGCAGCTGCTCACCACGCCGCTGGTCCGGATCAGCTGGTTCAGGTGGAGCTGCCTGAGGAAGAGGAGCGAAGAGGAGCGGACGATCAACTGATTTCACTGCAAAAACTAATTACCAAGTATTTTTGGTCTAGCATTAAAGGCAAATATCTTACAATAAGACAAAACTAACTGATGAGATTTCAGCAAGAGTTAGGATCTTAATTCAGTCAATAATTCTGGTTCCGTTGGCAGGTTATTTGATTTGTAACAAAACAATTTATAATCATTAATTTTAATGAATTTCAGTTGTAATAAATGAGAAAAGGCGGTGAGAGGTGATACCTGAGCGCCCGAATCTCCTCGACCAGAGGCAGGTTGCAGATCCGGACGTGGATCTCGTGAGCGATGCGGTCGTATTTCGGGTACATGGCGAGAACGACTTCTTTGGCCGCTTCATCGAAAATCTGAAAACAAACTTAGTCACGTTTACCTCCAAGATCATCATTCAAACTGGTAAAAAAAAAAAAATGGAAAGACCTACAAAAAGGAAGGAAAAAAAACAAAAAAACAACTCACCTTGAGCATCTCGGTCGGGGCCTCAGGCAGGAAGTAAGCCAGAACGTGTTCCCTGGCCGCCAGATCTTCGTAGTTCACAACCAGACTCTCCCTGTTCTCTGCACAGACCCGGAGAACAGGATCAGGACAGGAAGTGACCACACGGCTCATCAGTCAGGACAGGAAGTGACCACGCGGCTCATCAGTCAGGACAGGAAGTGACCACGCGGCTCGCCTCACCATCCCCACCTACCTTTGCACATGTCGCTGATCTTCTCCTTGAACACGTTGTGGCCGTTCTCGTCCACGTGGGTCCGCAGGAAGTTCTTGAAGCGGTTGTAGATCTCGAGGCGAGGTGCCGCCATGGAGACCCACTCCCTCACAGTGTGGCCCTGCAGGTCGGAAACCCGTTAGAAACCCGGAAAACTCAGAGAAATTCAAGCATTTCCAAGGTAAGTTTCCAAACTTTGACAGCACCACACTGCTGGACGTGACAGCTTCAATTCACTGTTATATCACATCACTTAAGACAGTTATTAATGAAATATTGTGGTAATATCACACATCCTACAGCAGGGGCAAGGTCGACATAAAACACTAATTTAACAAATAAAATCCCCAAATTTTCCATTTGGTTTTCTGCTGCTTCTTAAAACTCATTGTATATATTTATTCATTTATTTTTTCACATTTATCACCATCACAAAACATCATCATTAAACTTTCAGTGCATGTCGCTCCCCACTAGCTGCACTTTATTACCAAACTGTGCAGTTTGAACACACTTAGCACTTTCTAAACCTTGAACACATGTAACTGAAATTCAAGGATTTTCAAGGATTTAAGCACTGTCCGACCACAAACCTTCATGTCTTCCAGGTTCTCAATGCTCTCGATCATCTCCTCTTCATCTCCATCGGTGATTCCCTCGGCCGCACGCTCGGCGATCCGCCGCCGCCGCGCTCCAGGAGGACCGTCATCTTCATCTTCGCTGTCTGGAACACAAAGTTAAGCGTCAGTTTGGTCCCGTGGAGGTTCTGGGTCATTCTGAGCGGTTCTGCCCACCATAAAGCAGTCCTCTCCGCAGCCTCCCGCTCAGCCCCTGCTCCCGGTCACGGCGCCTCATCGCCTCCTCGGCGGCGGCGCGGGCTCCCGGAGACAGCTCCGACAGATCCTCGTCATCCAGGTCCAAACCTTCTGCCTCGTACCGATCCAGCTCCGGGATGGCGCGGTAATCCCTGGAAGAATAGCAAAATTATCTGGGATTACAACGAAACAAACACATCAACAGACTCCTGAGCGAACTAATGGAAGACAAATTGTCCCAAAAGTTGATAATGTTGTTGTTTTGAGACCATTTAATGGCAAAATGACACATTCTCAAAGAGCAATAAACTTTAAATTATAATCCATATTTAACACTGGAACTGGAAGAAATTTTAAATAAATGAACAAAAAAAATCCTTCAATTAAAAAAAAAAAAAAGGGGGGGGGGGGTTTAGTGGGAACAAAACCCCCAACCAAAACCTTTTT
>NW_015112909.1:373520-391723 GCF_001443285.1 Poecilia latipinna
ATAAAAATAAAATAAAAAAAAAAAAGGAAAAAAAAAAAAAAAAAAAAAAAAAAAAAAAAAAAAAAAAAAAAAAAAAAAAAAAAAGGGGGGGGGGGGGGATTAGTTGAGACCAAAGCACCAGACCAAATGCTTTTATCATCCAGTTTAGAAAGAGAAAAGAGAAACAATAAATCATGCAAATTGAAATTACTGAGTTTGTTTTCATTGATTTATTGCGACAGATCTAGTCACCTCTCCATCCCGTCCCCGATCAGTTCCTCCCCATCGTCCTCCTCCGGCAGGGGGCCGTCGCCCAGCAGCCCCTCGGACTCGTCCTCGAAGGGGGGAAGGTCGCGTCCGGGGCTGGAGGTCAGGTCTCCCCTCCTGGAGGCCCGGCTGGGGCTGGTGGCCATGTGGAACGACTCAGAGGAATCCTAGAAAGCAACACCAGCCTGGTAACTCTCAAAACAAAACGCTCAAACACTGAGACTGAACCTTCACAGGTCACATAAAGACGGCTACAAAGTCAGCCTTCCATCACCTGAAGGACATTTCCAGGATTAAAGGCTAATATCAAAGCAAGTCCTAGAGAAACTCATCTGTGTATGTATTTTAGTGTTCTGCATCTCCAGAACCAAACATGGAGAAGCTGCATTCAGCTTCTATGCTCCACAAATCTGGAACAAACTTCTAGAAAACTGCAAAACAGCCGAAACACTGAGTTCCTTTAAATCAAGACTAAAACCCAGCTGTTAGAGCTGCTTTTGATTCATAGTAAATTAACCAAAAATATAAGACGTGTATTGATTATTTTAATGCTGCAATCATCAAAATGTAATGTTTGTTACTGGTTTTCACAATGACTATCTGATGCATTTGATGTTCATCTAATTTTTGAGTCATTTCAAATTTTAAGGTTTGTATTTCAAACATTTCTCATTTTTTTAGACAATTACATGCTGACAGACCTAGTCATTAGTATTGAAGCAAAAATATAAAAAATACAGCTTCTATAACAACTTTAGTATTCGTTACAGCTTAAACTAAAAGCTAAAGTTGATTTAATGTTTGCCTGACATCTTTTAGATTAGTTTGGGGGTTTTTCTCTCTAATTTGGGACCTTCATAGATCATTTTCAGGTTTTATTTCTTCGTTTTGCATCCATTTGTGTTCATAAATGTGATTGAACAGAAAAGAACACAAAGAGCAGAAAAAGTCAAATATTTTGGGGGTGTGCAATATAAAGTGCATTTTGTGTTACATGGCTATTTATGAGTTTGTCATTATTTCCTGTCTTTAAGACTAATAAAGACAGAACCTACTGAATAGGAGGACAATATTTATGTGAAATAAATATTAAGTGGCAACTGATATTAGCATATAGAAATAAGGGTAAAAAATGAACTTAGCTTATGGAAAAGAGCATTTGAGCCTTAATTCTCTCTAACTTTACCATTTTTATTCAGATTAAGAAATTTCACAAATACCCAAATAGGTTTGAAATATTCTGCTAGCACTGCAAAATAATCTAGTCCGGGTTTGAAAAGTCTAAGTATTGTGGTTTTTAATCTAGAGCAGATTAAAGATGAAATTAGGTGGAATCGCCCTTTATTCATTTTTCAATTCAGAAGCCAACTTCAGCTTGGTTGTATTTTAAATAAAAAAACCTCAACGGCCACATGGCAGCTAATAACAGTCTAAGAGTTACTTAAATGCTCCATTAAAAGCAACATTTACGAATTAAAGCAAAAATACGAAACCTATCTTCCAGAATATTGACGCTAGACGGATTTTAAAAAGGATTCATTAAAGAAATATTATTTTTCTAACTGTAATAACTCTCCCCATCAGTGTCAATGCAGAAACTACAATACAGCAACACAGAGAAAAACTCAATTACTGCAAATAACCCTGAATTATTTATCTTTTATTTCCTTTTATTTTTTTACAGCAAACCCCAAACATTAGCTAATTTACTCGGTTTTAGCTCGTTTTCACTCACCGCCATTGATCCGCTGCTGTTTGTCTGCTGCTTCTTCTCCTTCCTGCCGGGGGTCACTTTTCGCGCGAAAACAACCACGTGACAGTCAAAGCGCGCGAAAACTCATGAATATTGAAAGTGATCGTTGACGTCAAGATTTTCTATTGGTCGATTGTCTTCAATGAGGCGTGGTTTTGAGCTGGATTGGGTTTGCTTTCATGAACAGGCGCAGTTGTCTGTTTAATGCGGTTGCAGTGGAAAGGAAACGGTGTACGCCGCGGAGTTAAACAAACGCATCGTTTTGTCTCATTTTTCAGTCCGGGCGGAGTTTATGACGCAACACGACCCCGGGAAACATTTTTTTTCTTTTTTTTGTTGTTTGTTTTGTTTTTATTTAAAACATCCTGTAATTTCTAACTTTTTTGTTTACTTTTTTCTGTTAAAACACTTCATAATATATATTTTTATTGGAAGCTTACGTAATTTACCAGAATAAAGAAGTGCATAATTATGAATGAAAGAAAATGACAAATACTCAAAAGTTTTGTAAATAAAAATCAGAAAATCTGACACCCATATTTAATTTTCACGCCATACTAATTGCCTAATTTGTATAAATAAATAAATAAATAAAAAGGTCAATCTGTGTAGTCTGACGGCTTCAACCGTTTTTTCTAAGAGACTTTGGTGTGTCTTTCAGTGCTGTACACGATGCGAGCTATGGTTGATTTATAAATATATATAAATATAGTTTATATATTATAAGTGCAGATAATCTGTGATGTAAACAGAAAAGAAATATAAGCAAATATCTTAGTCTCTAGAGTCCAGATGTACAAAACTGGTGGAAGACTTTCTACAAACTATTTTCTGTATCACATAAAATCCAAATACAATGAGACCTGGAGCTGCAATTTGACAAAATCTGAACATGTCTAAACATGTGTAAATAGTTTTGTATGTCCAATGATTTAACTTTAGACAGTTCAGCTCAACGTGAAAATTTATTTTGTTTTTTTGTGCTAATCCCTTTATTGAAGTAGAAAGCTAATTATCTCTTTACAATAAACTGCTGATTACAAAGAGCATGTAAGATTGACATCACACTGGTTTACTGACCTTTTTATCTAACTGTTGCATTGAATCAGAGTTAAGTGGGTTAAAAAATAAAAATAATCTTTAGTGATAGTATAGAGAGTTGAAAATGAATTAAAAAGCAACTAAAACCCAAAGAAATACTCCAGTAAAATCAACTTGCTACAGATTTTTGCCTGGAAGAAGAATATAAAGAAAAGCAGGATGAGTCAAAAATGTGTGGTGCATAGAAGCTGAATGCTGTTTCTCCATGTTTGGTTCTGGTTTTGGGGATGGAGACCAGAAACAGAAGACCTGAAAGGTCTGGAAGGTTGATACAAGAATAGCAGAACTTGAATGTATTTTGATGGCTGGTGCGTTCACACCAGCCATGTTTAGTCCACTTTAATCGAATTCCAGTACTTTTATCCGGTTTAAGTCCAATTCTATTGTTGAGGTGTGAATGCTAATTGTACCCTTTTCTCCTTGGTCTCAGTTCGGTTGAAGTGAACTCTGGTGCGGTCTGAATACATATGTGAACACCAGGTGGACCAGACACTGCTCCACAAGCAGGAAGTGGACTACATCGCAAGGCATTTTGGGTAAATACAACCAAAACAAATGCTAGTGCTTGTGGGAGAAAAGGCCTTGTGGTTTTTAGCAAAAGGCAAAAGAGAAATCCTACAACCACTGAAATCTGACGCTACTCCATGTTTTTTACATGTTGTGAACACAGAAGTTGCCCTCATGTTTTCTTCAAAGGATTTTTTGTCGTTTCCTTCAGTGGTTCTTGGTGCAGCGCCCCCACAGGTGAGGAGGGGAACCGGTTGCTCAATGTTTGACTCAGTGCAATGTGAAAGAAAACCACAGCAGCTGAAAATGTAGCAAATGTTGCCATTTTGGTCCCCAATCAAACCAAGTCTACCTGACTATCAGGTGGGGAAACACACTTATATAGTAACAGAAGAATAGCGAGAAAGCTGGCAGCCGTGTTCTGGATCAGCTGCAACTGTCTGATTGGTTTTTTAGGCAGATCTTTGAATCAATGCAGTAATCAATGCATCTAAATATGAACACAGATGTGTTTCTCTAGATCTTGCTGGGACATTAGTCCTTTAATCCTGGAAATGTTCCCCAGGTGAGAGAAGGCCAACTTTGTAACTGTCTTTATGTGTCTCTGAAGGTTCTGGTTCATCACTATATAGAGATCTAATTAGTTTCTTGTTTCTCTGCTTCTTTCTTCATCAACTTTTCTTCTCAGTTTAACTTAAAACCCACTAAATAGGAGGAGGACGGATTTCTCAAGCTCGGATTGGTTGAGGAGTTTTTTGCTCTGTTCTGATTGGCTGTAATAGTTTTAGATGGAGTCATTCAGTCTTTATTCAAAACACAAACAGTCCGGTCCTGCCTCACTGCCCCAGGTAGTCCTGCAGTCCAGCACAGGGCCACTTTTAAAACCTTGCTGGTTTGCAAGTCCACTAACGATACGGCAAGCAGTCATTATATTTAACAGAGCAGCGCAAAGCTTTATGTTTGACTTTCCCCTCTGCATGTTGGGGGGAAATCAGGAGGCGAAGAAACCTGCTGGGTTCATGTTGCAGAGGGTGGAGAAGAAGAGCTGGCAGCCGGACAAATCAGGAGTGTTGGGGGGTGGTGGGGAACTAGAGCAAAAAGGTGGAAATCACAGATAAATACAAGAAAGGCAAGGTTACTGAGTTGATTTGAGTTTCCAGACAGGAATTAATCAAAAAAGAGACGGTTAGTCAGAGGTAATGAGTGGATGAAAGAGCAGACGTCTGAAAATTGCTGCAGGGCAGCGGGAGTGACTGTGGGCGGGGAGAGAGGAAGTGTGGTCGACAGGAGAGGAATTTAAAGTCTCATTGTTCTCCAAGAGCAGAGGCAGCGAGAGCCGAGAAAGAGGAGGACGACATGGACACGAGCGCAGCCGTGGAAAAGGTATGGACACCTTCAGGCACGGCCAGATGTGGAGGTCAGGGGTCAGTCAGGCTGGTGGGATGTAGCGTCTCCTCCTGCTGGTGGAGGTCCTTTTCATTATGGCCAGTAAACTTTAATCTTATTTAAAGATAAAAATATTTAGCTGCTTAAAAATTCATGTAGCACCTGTTTGTACTTCCATTTTGGTTTCTATTGCTTCTAAAAACAGCGTAAGCTCAATAAGTTAATATTTTTTGGTGTCTGGAAAACGAGCTGCCCTGCGACAGACTGGCGACCTGTCCAGGGTGTACCCCGCCTCTCGCCCGGAACGTTAGCTGGAGATAGGCACCAGCACCCCTCCCGACCCCACTGAGGGACAAGGGTGTTCAGAAAATGGATGGATGGATGGATGGATGGAAAACGAGCAGTTTAAAAAAACCATCAATTGTTGTGCAGGATACCTAGCAACCCCAGCTAAGACTGTTACCTAGCAACCCAAGCTGAGCTCCAGCACGTTTGGTCAGCTGGTTTTACAATGGCTGCTGGAGTAGTTAACTTTACATCCTGAAACCATGTCCTGCATTCTATTTGGTTGTGTAGGAGGCTCTACTAATGCTTTTCAAAGATGTACAGTTGTACAAAATAGGCAAAACTGACCAGACTAAAATCTCATTATCCAAGAATGATTTTGTACAAAAAATGTAAAATATGTTTTGCATAGACCATAGACCAATCGTAACCTGTTCAAGGAAGCACAATAAAACCAAGTTTACCTTCTGAAAACAATAAAATCCACAGTCAGTTCAGTATCCTGTAATTTAAATAAACACTTGTTTTAGTTACATTTACAGCTGGAAGCTTATGTCCACTCACCATCTGCAGTAATATTATATTAATTCTGACCTTTTGCTGATGCATTTTATCCATTAATTTATAATTACACAACAAACAACTTAAAGGACTTTTTAAAATAAGAACTGCATGCACACATTTTACCTTATTGTGGATTTTCTAATCTATAATAAGGTCACAAGGCTAAAATATATACAGTTAAGTAATCATTTAATTTTATGAAAATTTTTTTGACTGGTAGTAGTATAAATGTTTTAGAGTGGCCGCTAAAGATTAGGGTGATGGCAAGGAGGCCTTCCGACACTAAAGAGCTCAAAGGTGCAAAAAGTTGGTAAGCAACTATAAGAAGGACTTCATAGTTATAACATATAGAATGAATAATTTAAGCAACATGTTAATAAAACAGATTCATTATGAAAATGGTTGCCACACTGGAATTATTTTATCATCTTTTGAGAAATCTGTGTTGTTTCCTGTCAGAAACAAACTTCTTTTTTGATTAAAAATTAATTTTAAATCTAAATCTGAAAGGGGTGTGAATAATTTTGGACTTAACTGTTCATATGTAGCCAGTAAAACGTATTGCCAATACAAAGCTATCAGAAAAACCTTGAGATTCATAAATGCAGCGAATAATAGTTAACAAGAAAATATGTTTGAACTTATTAAATATATTTTTATGTACTTTTCTTACAGCAACATTATGTCTTGAACATTTTAATTCATGTTTGTTTTCTTTAAAATGGAGGCAAATTAAAGTTACTCTGAATGGATGGTTGTTTAAATCTTACATTTGAAAAATAAAATACATATTTTTAATGGATATCTATAAAATAAATCAATACATTTGTAAATTTGGCAGATAAAATCCTAATTTAATGGGTCTGTGCAATAATTAAAACCATCTTTAATAAAAAAAAAACAATTTCTTCAGAGCAAACTTTTATTTTCCACTTGCTTTATGCTAAAATAAGCTAAGAATAGAATAGAATAGAATAGAATAGAATAGAATAGAATAGAATAGCTCTTCATGTGTCTTTCATTGTTTTTATTGGCTGGAAAACCCAGTGGGCCAATGCAGGAGCCAGGCGGTACACCTGGAGTAATCCTGCAGCTTGTTAAAGATACAACTATTATTTTACATCTCTGTAAATAAAATGGTAACAAAACATTTATTAATTTTGGAAAACTTGCAAAATAATTGAAAGTCACAGGTTAAGATATTTTGTTTTGCTTTTCAGAAAAGACTACATAATTAATTTATTAGAAAATAAACAGAATACATTAGGATTCAGGAAAATAAATTTTTTAGACTCATTTTTCTGTTGCCTTTTAAACGACGCCACAGTTTAACGTTGGAGCATGAAGCCTGTCGATGGGCCAGCGACCCGGCCAGAGGTCAGTGGTCTGAAAACCAGAAGGATCAGCGCCACCTGTTGATGTTTATCTGTTTGTTTAAGCCCAGAAGCTTAAAAATCTTCCACCGCCATGATGGAAATAACTCCCAGCACTCCCAGCAGGGAATGCTCCGCTGGACCAAACTAATCCAGAGGTTTCCAAAGTGCGGTCTGGGGACCATTTGTAGCCCTCAGACTGATTTTTTTGTGGCCCCTAAATGAATTTTCAGAATGATACAAATTTGAGCCTTTCAGTACAGGTGGCTGGTGCAGATGGAGACTTTTTATTTTTAATTAGGGTAAAATTATTGCTGACATAATTTTCCTACAATGGAAAATATTAAGTACAGCAGGAAATATTTGTCTTTAATAATAAGTAGAACCACGTTGATCCAGAAACTTTCTCGAAAGTCGACTTTACTACACCCAAATCTGCTTTTATTAAATTTATAAAAGGGTCAGTATTATAATTCAAGAATTCAAGGATTTTTTTTTATTGTCAAACCATCTTACAAATACCATATTATGTAATATCATACCAAAATACCATATTATGTGTTTTCCAGGCACACAGTGCCATTTTACAGCAGAATCAAGTAACTATGTTAACTTCACTTGTGATAAAAATGCTACATGTATATATATCAAACATAACATAAAAGAAATTTTACCTCTTAATTTAACGCCTTGAAATTGGGCTTGTGTCTCTTTAAAAACTCCAGGTTTTTCTGAAGCAACGCCTTCAAGAAGTCATCCCAACATGGCTCCTCTGTTAACTCTTTATCAACATTTTTGCTAGCGTTGCCCTGAGACGTAGCTGCTGTAATGAGCTTATTGTTGCTGGCTAGTCTGAAGAAGCAGAGTGGGGGAGGGAAAGTAGCTCTGAAACTGCAACTCTGAGGAGGAGCTGTGCCTTGAAGGCGGGGCTAGGACCACCCAAGTATTTTGCTCAGCTGGATGGTTGCCATGGAGATTAAAGGATTTCTCAAACATGCATGAAAGAATTGAAACTGCAGGAATCACTTTTACATTTTAGATCCCACAAAAAATGAAGAAAAAAAATTGACGATTTTATTTGCTTGATATTATTTTTATTTTTTGACTCATCAGTTTTGTCCCATGTGATGAAAGGTTTGAGCTCTTCTACTCTAAGCTGGTTTATTATTTATATTTCAATAGCTGTTGGAAGGAAACTGGTTAGTTTCTAGGAGCAAATACTTACAAAAGATCACCAAACATTTAATTTAAAATAGGTTTTAAGTCAGTTTTTTAAGCTAGAGGCTACGAGCTAGTCCCCCACTAGGACAATGCCTTGACCATTGTCTCTATCTAGCTTTAAAATAGCTGCTGGAAACTCTATCTGGGTTTTGTTTTAGTTTCAGACCAACATGAAGCCTAGAGGATCTATGACTGCTGTCCCGCCTTTCCTGTGACCTCTAGCCTCTTATCTCTCTGCGTTTCCTGCGTTTTCCCTCCTCTCATAGCTGACATATTCAAAATAACTTGGCTGAGAGTGACCCCACCTAAATGCTCGCCTTATCTGATTCCTAAATATAGAAACGCTGAGCTATTTAATCCAGAAGAGAGGTTTTTATGTCCCTCTTTTTTGTTTAACAACGTGCTTATAAAGCGACAAAAACTAAATAAAATCTGCCAACATGTGGAAGGACGCGGCTTCATCGCCCAAACTGTTGAGACGTCCTGATAAGATGCAGCTTTTATTAAAAAACATTTCACATTTAGCATGACTTTTGGTCAAGAGTTTCTCCATTTCTGACATTTTTATTGTCTAAACAGTTAATAATAAAGATGATTTATTGACAGAATTTCCCAGAATAACACAAGGCAGTATTATTATGATAAAGTGACTGTGCTGCTGTCAGTTAGCCGACTCCAGAGGAATGTAATTACAGCCTTGTTCTGCTGAAGCTGTTTTGACAACAAACCTTCACCACTGAACTTGTTTTATTACGAGCTGATCATTCACACCCAGTTTCAGAGACACTAGTCTTGTTTTGTCCCGTTATGATGGAGAATTAGTCTTGCTTTCTAAACATTAACCCGCCGAGTAACAGCAGGAAGGAGAGAAGGCTTAAAGCAGGGAGTGGCTTGCTAGAGTAGAGTTCTGCTGGGGTTGCTAGGTAACAGGCAGAGTTCCGCTGGGGTTGCTAGGTAACGGGCAGAGTTCTGCTGGGGTTGCTAGGTAACGGGCTGGATCAGTAGATGAATGATTTGTGAGGTTACATTCCTCAGGTTTTTTGAAACGGCTCATTTCCCAAAAACAAAAGAAACATTAATTTATCTACAAAAAAGGTCTTGGTAGGATTTTTTAAAGCGCCTGATATATTTAGATATAATTCTATGTTTTTATTTTTAGAAGGTTAGATCTAAGTATGGAAATGTCTGAGGAGCGTTAATCCTGGAGCAAATCCCTCTGCCCAGGATTGGTTTCTATTATCTGAGAGCTCTTGTTGTGTCCGTCGTTATGTAGCCGCTAACACCAGAGATGGACCCGGTAATACCTGGTGACAGACGGACAGGTGCGCTGACTCCCAGACAAAAAGCTGCAGATTGTTTTTCCTGTCGGGTTTCCTGCCAGAGGCTTTAAAGTCTCTTTGTCATTTCACATGTTTAGGTATTTCTGGAGCTGCTGAGAAACCTGATGACAGTTCCTATTTTTGATTTATAAGTAGCACATCAGCTTCTAAAAACTGGAATAGTCCAAAGTAGAGTGGCTCGGTCATGGCTTAAGGAGAATGATGTGATCCAGGAATAATAGATTATGTAATCTGGCAAAAAATGTAAATTCAAGTTCAGTGAATGTAATCTCTGACACCAGGGGAAAATTCAAGAGCTTGATTTAAACTTGGTTTAATTCATTTTGGCATTAAATTACAATTTAGTTTTATTTTTCACAATTATTTAACTAAAATGTAATTATTCAGTCATATTGGCTGATCTGTAGTCCTTTTGGATGTGATCCAGATAATTTCACTTAAAAAGCCTTGCTCTCTCACGCTTTCTCTCAGCTTAAATGATCTGCAGACATGTGTGGACATCTTAAATACAGAAAATGATCACTTCAGGATAGTTTGCTTTGTTTCGGAAAACTACATTTGCTGTAAATATAGTCAACATAAGCACAAAAGCAGGGAAGCAGGAATGTTTTAGACACTTGAATAAGATAAAAGTCTCATTCAAAACAATTTTATTTTGGTTTTAAAATCAAGAAAAAAAAATTCTTAGCTTTTAGTCAGCAATTCAAGAAAAGTGTGGAAAAATTAGCTTTATCCTTAATTTTTACTAATTAGTCAAGTTGATTTTTATAAAATAAGACACATTCAATTTCAACTGACTGAAATTGAAATTGATAACCTTTGGAAAAATTGATCCTTAATCTATTCTCTGCAAAAAAAAACTAAATCCATTGCAAAAGTATTTCTGGTTTACTTTCTAGTGCAAATATCTTTTTGCACTGAAATAAGACAAAACTAACCTACAAGTAACTTTTCAGCAATGCACAGGAGCTTGATAAAAAAAACAGTGCTAGGTCCACTGGTGGATTATTTCACTTATAACATGGGGAAAATGTCTTATTATGAGTTTAATAATCTGCCATTGGAACTAGTATTTTTTAAAATCAATGTTATGGAATAATTGGTTAAAAATGCTCCTATATCTTTATGAAAATAAATATACTTACAAGTTAATTTTGTCTTATTTCAAGTATACAGATATGTACATTTGCACTAGAAACTAGACCAAAGATACTTGGTAAGACTTTTGTCTTTGCAGTGTTAACTAGTTATCAATAATTTCATAATTAAAATACCAATAATTAAAATACCAAGAAAAGTGGCTTTTCTTGGTAATGGACAGATAATATAATTTTTGCTGTTTAAATGAACTAATTTAAATCCAAAATATCTTAAATAATAATACTAATTGTCTACTGCGGTCAGAAAATAGCTATTCTCTGGCTACTTTAAGCTTATAAATTTAAACAAATAATCAACCACCTGCTGAAACTGAGACATTATATATAACACTATCATAATTAAGTATTGTAATTAAGGTAAAAATAAAAAAAAACATCCTTCAGTTTTTTGCACCTAAAAGCATTGGTTGTGAAATCATGAATGGTTGAAATGAGTGTAGGATCTGAATCATGGGTTAATAAAACACAGTCAGCGCTGCAGACGGGGATCAGTGATGTTAGCAGGAACAGTCACTGGGTGGAGCGATGAGGTCATCCGCCCTGACCGCGCCGTTTGTATATGTGGACTCGGTTCTGGTGCCTCCACACCCGGAGAAAACACTCACCAAACAACCCCGTCTGTCTCAGCTAACACTCCTACACACACACACACACACACACACACACACACACGCGCGCACATAACTTTATCAATGTGGCCTCCGGCTTTGAAGGGAGTCGGAGTTGTTAGTACGTCTAATGGCCAGAGGAGTCCTGACGTTTTGTTTGTGCTTGAGAACAAAAAGCTTTTGAAACAAGCAGCTTTATCCTGTTCTCTCATTTTAAAAAAATCACATTTTGCACAATTTTATATTTCCACTTGGGTTTCTACTGTTTCTAAAACATCATGTAACTTATAAAAAAACACCCAGCTGTTTTCTGGCAGTAAGTTTATGTTTTTGATGTCAGAAAAATGTGTTGTTTCAAAATCCTCCTAATTGTTTTCATGTTTCTTTTTCCCCCCCCATTTTTTCTTTTATATTTAGGTTATATCTAAATTATTTAGAGTTTATATATATGTTTACCAATATTTCACACTTTGCATAGGAGTTTCTTTTTAACAAAGAAATTTCCTCTTGGGATCAATAAAGTATATTTCCATTCTGACATAGGACTGGCACTGCGCCGTTACCTAGCAACCCCAGCAAAGCTCAGACCGTTACCTAGCAACCCAAGTGGAGCCCTGCCCATTTGGTCAGCTGGTTTTCCTGCTACATAATGACTGCTGGAAAAGACAAGAGGCCCTTCAACAGCTCATTCTGAAAGGAAAAGAACAGGTTTTGGTTCTGTTTTACACTCAAATAGCCGTTCATGCAAAACGTCTGGAACCTCAACTATTGAGGAACGATTGCTTGAATCATTTGTAAGAAAGAGAACTGCAGCAGCTGAAAATGTTACAAATGTTGCAGCTTTGGTCCCCAGTTGAACCAAATCTACTGGACTATCAGGCAGGGAATCACTCTTATACAAACTTTTTCCACTTCCTCTGCTGCCTTTACCAAACTACAACCACAAGCAAGCTACAATTAAAAAACAGAAAAAGCAGAAAACCAATGCTATTGTCCACAACTCCTCCTTCTGGTCGCTGACTGGCCAGAATGAAATTTAAACTGATCTCATAGGGAGATGAGAATCAATTTGTGCAGAAATGTAACGGTGTGGACTTTCTGTTTAGAGCCAATGTGTTCATAACTAAAGTTACAAGTCGAGTTGTTTTTGTGTTTAAAGGGATTTTTATCTCACGTTCTGCTTTTGGGAATACTCTCCTCAGTAAACAAACTTTGTTCCTTTCCAGATGTTTGGCCTTGTTATTCCTCGCTATGCTGTTTTGTTTTTACCCTGTTCTGTTCCCAAATCTTTAAAACTCTGAATATTTATGCTGATGTTTCTAAAACATGTATATAGTCAAGCAAACATTCAATCTCAGAATGTGGGGTGAGGTTTTGATGTTTGTTTTTCTGCCTCTCCTCTCAGATGTCTCTCAGAGGTGCAGGGGCGTGTCTGGTTTGTAATAGCAGCTGCTCTGGATTTCAGCCCCATTCCTGGAGGTACAGTTGCTTCATCTTATGCTTTTTTATTTTACTTTGCCAACAAAAAGGAAAAACAGTGAAAGGAATAAGAAAATCACAGCAACAATCCGTTGTTGTTGGCAGTCGTTTACTCTACAAACAAACTGATCAACACACGAAAGGAGTAAACAGAGTTGAGCAGTAAGAAGTTGCATTTTGAAAAAAGTTAGTCTTAGGAGTAATTGTACTTTGCTGAACTTTTTACTTTTACTTGAGTAATTTCATCACAAAGTATTTCTATTCTTACTTGAGTACAACTTCTGGATCCTGGTTAAAACAAACGTGTTTAGACCAGAAACAGACACACACCTGCAGTTTTTGTTTCATAAGTTTTTCATTTGTGAAATTTGTATAAACAATATTTTAACAGATGTAGAGTTAGTAAGGCATCTCAATCTTGTTTTTAAATAAATAATGAATGAAAACCCGTAAATTAAACAAAAGCCTGCGTTGGAAGATGATGACCTCACCGCCTGTGCGGCTCTGTCCAGGAAAGCCTGCGTGGCGTGCGGCTGCAGCACGGTCGACCACGCGACTCCGGACGGCGACGCGGAGGACGATCAGCGGATGGGACGCCTTCTCGGAGACTCGCCATGCTCCCACCTCACCGCAAAGGTCAAAGGGGGCGGCGGCCTTCGTGTGTACAAAAGAAACCGAATGATTGTGACGAACCCGGTGGTGTCGCGCAAAGACCCGACTTTCAACACCACCACGTATGACTGG
Source organism: Poecilia latipinna (assembly GCF_001443285.1). Lineage (NCBI taxonomy): Eukaryota > Metazoa > Chordata > Actinopteri > Cyprinodontiformes > Poeciliidae > Poecilia > Poecilia latipinna. Next base: position 387,288 of record NW_015112909.1, read on the forward strand.
GCGCCGGCCGGACTCAACCAGAAACTGGTGAGACGCAGCATGAAGCTGGAATCCAGTTAAAACTGTCGGATCCTTGTGTTACATAATCATAACGTCGTTATAAAAGATTATTTTATTTCTACTATATTATTTTTTATTTGTTTCTGCTGAAAATGTTTTAGCATTAGCTTCTGCAAAATACCGTGTTTGTGGAGCATTTCGTGCTAGCAGAATTAATGTTTATGATCAATGATCTGAACTCTAACCCGAACTCTTGTGCAAATCTTGTGTAATTTGCACAAGATGCTAATTACATTATTTACACACAGAAATTCACAACACAACAAACGGTACTTAATGAATTTCCTTTAGATTTATAAGGTTAGTGTGTGTCAAACTCGAGGTCCAAGGGCCAAATCCGGCCCGCCAGAAGTTTTTATGCGGCCCTCTAGACTCACAATTAGAACCTTTAAGATGACAGATGTGTTTTTAAATAATTTGCCAATCAAATCAGCAGTTTTGTATGTAGAGTACTAGATTACACAAAGGTAAAAATGTATTTCATATAATTTAGGGTAAGACTTTATTTGAAGGAGTGTGCATAAGACTGATGTAACGCCTGTCATAAGTCTTCATAAATGTTTATGACTTACCATGAAGTGTCATTCGGTAAATAATGACACTTCATGACACTTTTATTGCACTTTTAATGAAACTTTTAAAGCAACTCCACATTAGTAGTGTTATTATTTACCAGTTAATGCAAAGTTGACACTTTCATTGCCCTTCATCTAAAGTTTTAACTCATTTAATTTCAATGGGAACTTAATCAAATTTTAACATTTTTTTGAAACTTTGCTTTATCAATACTTTCTGCCACTTAAAGACATTCTTGTGGCCCAAAATAAAAATGAGTCCGACACTCCTGTGTTAAAAGAGAAGAAAATTAAAACAGTTTGAGTGTCCTCAGCTAAAATGTATTCCTCAGCCGGCTCTTCTTGTCTGCTTTGAATTAAAATCAGCGCAGTCTGTAATTACATGACAGACATTTCTGCGGCTGAGAGGCGGATCCAAACCCAACAGAAACATCAGGTCTGCCTCGTCCGGGTTGGACTCGGCTTGCTAACTCCAGGCTGTTAGTCACCGTCTGTCAGCAGCGAAATAAGCTGACGACGCACAGCTGTGTCACAGAAAAACACCTGGAGAGAGCGAAACCGAAACCCGCTGTTCAGGTTTCAGCGGCGGGAAGCTAAAACTGAACCAAAGAGACGAAGATAAAACCAGAGATCAAATACCATCAAATAGATCCACAACCTAAAAAGGTTTTTTAAGTTTAAACATTTTTTGGGCTTGATTGAGTTAATTTATTCTCAGTTATATGAACGAGATTTGGGTCACTTTCTTTCAAGACGCTCGTTTTATTTAACCAAGTATAATAAACAAAATAAAAGCTGTTTGGGTGCAGCAAAGTCGCCTTTTCAAGCCGCGCTTTGGTGCCCCCGATATAAACTTTAAAATTAAACCCAGACTCAGTTTGGCTTTGTTAACGGGACTTTAAATAGGCCAAAGAGTCTATAACTACACCAAAACAATAAAACACCACTGCATTTGGGCTCATATTCCTTAATATTTGTAGAAATTTAATTTTTTGTTTGTTTTTGAATTAATAGGATTGTCCACAAAACTTTTAACTTGGTAAACTATAAAATTCTGTTCATTTCAGTTTGTTTATATGGTAGTAATTCAATTCTCGACAATCAATTGCATTGTGTTGTTGACTTTACAGAAATTTTGCTTGATAATCCTCCTGTCGCTGATCTCCCTCCACACTTTTTCCTTCCACACAACTTTCTATGAACGTGCTGTAATTTTTCACAATGATAAAATTGTGAAATTTTTTTTAGCATTTTTCACAGTAAATCCACCTCCTGTAGGTGGAGAGTAAATCACCCATTTAACACAGAACCAATACAGAACCAACACAGGGAAGAAAAGAAAATATATAATGCATGCTCAATCTTTCTTCTGAAGTCTGATTAGAAATGAAAAATCAACTTCTATATATGTTTAAACTGCAGGAGGAGATAAATCAACACAGTTTCAAATCATATTTCACACATAATGTCAGAAAAATGTTTCAGTGACGTTTTATTGTCAGAAATGAAAATGTGAGGTAAAAATTAACTTCAGATTTCCATAATATTCATTGTAGATCAGATGATCACTTGTGGACATTTGGGATATTTGGAGCTGAAAGTCTATTACTAATTCTTAGGGATTTTTTTTTTTCAATAGAATGATGTTGAAATAATAAAAAATATCTTTAAGGACAGTCATAATCAGCAAAATTACACAATTAGTAGTAGTATATACAATAATATGCAAAATTATTTCACTTATAACATGGAAAAAAATCTCTTATGAAATAATCCAATGGAATTGGATCTTTTTCATCAGTATTAGGGAATTATTGGTTTAAAACAAGCTCCTTTTCAGTTTGTCTTATTTCAAGCTAACTAAAATATTTACATTAGAAACTAGGCAAAAAAAGTAGGTAAAATTTTGTTTTTGCAGTGAACTTTTGCACAGTAAGATGCCTGGAGGAAGAATTTTATATTTTTATCCTTATATTAAACTTAGCTGAACCCTATGTCAGTGTGTAAAAGTTGTTTTTTGTCTCTTCAGGCCATGCAGTACATGGAGCTGCTGCCTGAGAGCCAGCGCCCTGTCTCTGGGACGCCTGGTGCCCTGCAGCGCCGCAGGCATCTCCTCAGCCAGCTCCCGGTCTACGATCAGGACCCCATGAAGTGTCAGAGCCTGGGCAGCGAGGACGAGGTTCGGCTCAGCCCGTGAATTCGACAGCCCGTATTTATGGGCTGAAAATAGGAGAGGAGGAGTTCATTTCTGCCAAAAAAAAACTTCTAAACTTTTAGATTAATCTCAGAAATTTCCTAGAAATTTTTTTTACATTTCTGAGTATGAAAAGTAAAAAAGACTATTGTGAGATTAATTTAAGACATTTTCTTGGGGGGGAAAAAAACATCTCTGAAAAAAAATTCTTGAAAAAAAGTTGCAAAAGTCAAAAATGTTTCAAAGACTAAAAATTGTCTTGAAAATGTCTGAGGTTAATTTAAAACCTTGAGTATTTTATAAGCACATTTTAAACTTTTGTGGTTCAGAAATGTCTTTGTTTTTATTTAGAAAATTTCTGAGATTAATCTCAAAATTTCTGAAACTTTTGGTGGAAATTTCCCCATCCTTTCATATTTCTATCTTTAATGGCCCTGACTCACCGATTCACACAGGCGACTTAAAGTGTCTAAGTTTTCTTTAACCGATTCACCTGCAGGTTTCGGCCATGATTCTGTTCGTGAAACAGTTCAAACTGGAGGTTCTGGGAGTCGGGGAGGTCGGCTTACCTGGAGAGGGCGGCGCTCTGAAAGAAGCAGCTGCTCAGCGGACAGCAAAAGAGGTCAGAGATCGCGCCGACAAGGCAGAGGCCGTGCAGCACCAGAATCAGAGTGTGAGCCGCAGCACCGCCTCCTCTGCTGTGAATGGAACCGACGACAAAACTGAATATGTAAGGAAATTAAGAAAATTTAAAACAATTTTTTATAAAACTAACAGAAGTGAAACAAAGAGCAGAGCTGGAACATCAGTTTAAGATTTCTGAAACTCTACTTTAAAAAAAAAAGAAACTGTGGGTTAATTTCTGCTTCAAGGTTTTATAGGTTTTATTAAAAAAATGTTTATTACATTTTTAGAAAATTAGAGTTTAGTTTTATGGTTTCTGTCACCTTAAATCCAATTAACCTACTGCTTGCCACGCCCCCAACTCAACGCTTAAACTCGCATATGAAAATGGCTGCAAACAGATGTGCAGTTATACGACCGTACATCACCAAATGTGACTTAACATCAGGAAGGTTTCTGAAACTGCTCATTTTTCACACACTAAAACCTTTTATACATATTTCTCATGTGACATCACATTTCGGAGTTCTTTGTGGCTGATAGCCATATTGGTAGGTATTGTTGCTATATAGTTGCTATGACAATAAACAAGCCACAGCATTTGTCTCATACAGTCGATCCTGATCAGCAGAGATTTTGTCGATGTTTATTTCTCTTGCTCGTTGGTCAACAGTGTCAATATACTTTCTTTCTGTTGGACTCGAAGTCATGGTTCATCTTTGCTTGGCGATGTTCTTGCCTACCAAGATGACGGTTAAGTGGCGCGGATCACTTCCAGTCCAGACTTGTGGAAACTATGTATAGCCAAAAAATGGCTGGGTGTGTTTTTAAGTACGTAGACCATCTTGAGAAGCAGATGAAAACCAAATGGAAGTATAAAAACATGCAAAATGTGGATTTTGCAAAAAAGATACCCTTCCAAGAACCCTCCCCTCCCCCCAAAAAAAAAAAAAACTTATACTGGGGGTAAGGGTTGCCAGTTG
>NW_015112909.1:394711-402176 GCF_001443285.1 Poecilia latipinna
CAAAAAAAATCCCCTCCCAAAACCCCCCCCCCCCCCCCAAAAAAAAAAAATAATTATGCCGGTGATCAAGGTTTCCAGCTGTTTTTGTTTTAAATTCAACCTTTTTTGTTCTTTTGTCCCCCAGCGGTGTACTGGCTGCCACGGAGACGTCTCGAAGGACAGTCCGGTTGTTTACGCAGAGCGCGCAGGTTACCATGACGCCCTGTGGCACCCCACCTGCTTTGTGTGCTCAGAGTGTGGCCACGGCCTGGCGGACCTGGTCTACTTCTGGTCCAATCAGAAGCTGCTCTGCGGACGGCATTACTGCGAGTCGGTGTGGCCGCGCTGCTGCGGCTGCGACGAGGTGACACGCCTACTCTGAATGCATGATGATCGTTTCTTCACTTTCAGCTGCTGCCTTTGAGTCAACGCTGCTTCTCTGTCCTCAGCTCATCTTCTGCAAGTCGTTTATCACGGCGGAAGACGGACGGACGTGGCATCTGCAACATTACTGCTGCTGGAAGTGCGGCCAGAGCCTGGATTCGCCCTGTCAGCACTGATGAAACACATCACAAGCAGATGTGATTATTATTACTGCAAATCAAGTGCAACATGGCTCTTTCTGTTTGTAGACAGTTTTAACATGTAAATTCTAAGTAATAAAGAGCTGAATTATGTTTTTAGCTGACATGTAAGGCTGTTTATTTTCTGGCTCCACTGACACAGACAGTAAAACGGTTATGTTAGTGCATGAAACACTTGAAGGGACATTAAACTGTCCACAAAGCACTTAGAGACTCACCCAGAAATGTGTTTAAAATGGCTGAAGGAACTTCCTCTTGATCTCTCAGCTCTTAAAGCTCTGGCAACAGCTTTGTACGGAAGCCCAGAAGTGATATTTCAGGAAAACATCATAAAACCAAAGAAATAATATGTATAACAAGGAATTGCAGCATCCTTAAAAAGTCTTAAAATCATGTACATAAAATTAAAGTCTTAAAATATCTTAAATTTAAGGCCAAAGTAAGTTGGCCTTAAATACTGTAATCATAGGTCATACACATCTTGTCAAGGCAGGACTGTTTAATGTTCTATATAGTTATTTATTTATCGCAGGACTTTTCTGTCAGGCAAAGGTGTGAGTCACATGCAGAAATCTTCACTGCGTTCTGTAACTCGAGGTGGTTCAGGCTACCGCTACCTAGCTGCTAATATACTCTAGCTAACCAGGTTTTATGCCATGGGTAAGTTTATCATCAGTTAGCTCGCTATGGCTAGGTATTCTTGGGGGTTAGGGACTTGACACCTCCTCTAAAAACACTTGTAACTGCCCATTTTAACTATTTAAACACCAAATGTATCTTAATATGCAGTAATACACACAGTAGAATCGGTATTAGCACAAGTACGACAGGAGCTACCGTTCGCTATCTCCACTCTGAGGTTCAGCCAATCACAGCAAAGGAAGATTAATGCCGCTCCTGGATTGGCTGCTTCACAAACGTCAGCCAATTGCATGTCAAGTAGAATTGCGGCTACAAGTAGGCGCAGTTTTCTTTCAAATGTTTTATATATACTCATCAACAAAGCCTACTATTATTCCTCAAATAATTTGGAGTCTCTTTCCACAGAAATTCAGTGAATGGAGTAGAATGGGGGTCCACTGTTGTTGATATTTTAAATGTAGGATCTTATAAGTATCTGTATTTTTTAAAATTGCGTCGTGATCTAAAAATGAATGTCAACTTTAGGCTTTAGCAAAAAACAAAGGAAAACGTAATGCAAGTGCTTTAAAGGGGCATCAGGTTGGATTACATACCTTCCCAGTGCTCAGCTGACCTACTCCCTGCAGGAATGCGAGGTATTCCGGTGGTCTCTGAGCCGACGTTCCCGGGAAGTGCCGTCACCCAGCTGATCCACAAAAACAGGTTGGGTTATTTTTAGTCCTGAAGCGAAACGATTTTAGTCTGATTTGCCGGGATTTGTGGCTTTTAATAGAGTGCTGTGTAATCGTAGAGATTTTATGGAGGAGCTGGATGCATTAATCACTTCCTTTGGTTTTTGAAACATAAATAATACACCAAGGTTTGAACTAATATGGTCAAAATCAGACATCGAAGGCTTCCAGCTACATTATTACACAAATAAAACTCACATGTCATTGCTGGCAGCCATCTTAGGTCTTCACAGCACGTCTCTGCTTTCATTTAATGGAAATTGTGCCTGAGGTTTGAATGGATGTTTGAACATTCAGTTACTGACTTCAGTTTACAGCTTCAGGAAAGACATCAGCAATGACCAATGGGAGTGATTGTTGCTGCCTAAAAAGTCTGAGAATTATTAGAAGGGTTTGTAAGCAAGAAACATCTTTAAAAAGCTGCCAGTCTTGAATCACATTTTCCTTTTTTTTTTGTTTTGTTTTAAATACAAAAGTCTCAAGCCGTAATCTTTGCATTGTTTCTGATACGTCGCTAACAACAGTGATGGACGAGACCATTTATCGGGTTACTTTCTGCTTCTAAAACCGATGGAAAAGACTGTTGTGATAAAGGGAGTTAGCCTAGCATCTCAATGCTAAACATGTAGCAGTAATAGTGTAGTAGTAAGCAGTAAACATGTAATGTTAGCATCCAGTCCACACTCCCAAGGTATTTTTGCATCACTTGAAAGTTGAACTTTGAACCAGTTTGATGGTTAAATAACCTAAATAACAAATTAAGAATTATAAATATTTGTTGTTCAGGTTATACGTATACCTTTTTCAATAATTTAACAGCAAAAGAGACTTTGAATTGAAAATGTTGCTTATTTTGTAAACTCTGTTGGTTTCCATTAAAAAGTTTAATTGCAGTCCATGAAATCAACTCTAGTTATGAGTCCCACAACTAGAAAACCCAACAAATATGGAACCATCTGTGCAGCAGCTGCTGGCCCTAACAGCATCACCAGGATCCAAAACACAGCAGCAGAACGGACCAGTCAAAGCCCAAACCTCACCCTGGTGGAAACGGTGGTGGAAGCTGTGGAGAAACTAACGTCTGCAAGAACAGTGGACCCAAATGAGTCAAATTTAGACAGAGGCTGCGCTTATTTATTCTCATCAGTTTTCTTTTAATCATTTTTATGAGAAATTTGAAATCGAAAGAGAAAAGCTTTTATTATTTTAGGAAAAGTCAAAAATAAATTAGATTAACTGATAAATCTGGATTGTTGCTGATTTACTGTAAGCAGGAAACTTCTGCTGCCAATGTTTTAATCCCCTCATTTCAGTTATGAAATGATCATCCATCCCTGGTATATCCTCTGCTGTAAATATGGCAAACAATTAACCCATCAGTCATGTTTTGGACTGGAAGAAGCTGGAGTACCTGGAGAGAACTTATGCATGCACAGGGAGAACATGCAGAAAGGCCCCAGGCTGGGATTTCAACCCAAGGCCTTCAAGCTGCAAAGCAAAACTCATAACTGCTCCACCATGCTGCCAAACTTTGATTTCATCATGTTATAACTAACACAGAAAAGGCAGTTTAAGTTGTGTACACATATTTATTTCTTTTTTAAAATTAAAAATATAAAAAAGACAAACATATCCCTACAACAAAATGCAAACAATGCAGCAAAGCTGCTTCAAGCTGTTAATCCTCTTCTTAGGAAAACATTTTCAGCCATTTGTATTATTTAATCAATGTAACAATATTAATCTTGGTCTGGAAAAAACATAGAAAAGGACAATTTATAATAATACTGTAATTCAAAGGAATACTGCTGTGCACTAAACAGCTGCTATTCATTATGGCAACCAAAATTAACAGAATAACTTCACTTCACTACAGACATTTGATAAAAGATTCTATAATTTTCCATAATTTTGGGGGTGGGGGCAATCTGAATTTCCAGAAAAGTCAGCATTCTGGGAGTAAAATCATAATTTTGTTTAAAAAATAAATTCTGAACTTTGAGATTAATTTCAGAATTATTTTATCCTGAATCCTTTTCCACACAAAGGTGTTGACTCATTCATTTATAGGATTATTTATTCCTAATTTAGACCCACAGAAGTCGTCTCCCCAGCAGCTTTTCTGTTTGTTTTAAACACTGTAAACTCTGGAGGTGACGCACTTTAGGACACAAAAACATCCGAAGAATTAGACCCAACAGTTCTGTTTCAGCATAATTTCAGTGTAATTCACAATTTTTAGGATACCACTAGCTATGTTTCCATAAGCCATAAAATTGAAGTAACAAAAATAAATACGTTTAATGGAAACACACTAATTTCCTCAAAAACCTCAAGTTTTTCCAAGACAGATTTTTGGGCTGGAATGAGGTGGTTTTTCAGCCATATCAAAATGTATGCATTTGGTCAGAGTGCAATGGAAAGGCTTTGTTGAACATCACACGTGACCAACAGCCGGATGTTACTGCTGGCAGCAAAGATGGTTGGAGGCTGATGGTTTGTTGTAGTCAGCCATTTTACATTAGAGCTATGGATTCAACACGATGGAATGATGCACAACTGTTTATGATCCATGATGCTGTGAGAACTATGATGGAGCCAGCTGCACATTGTTCTAAAATAAAATAAAAAATATTCACCATCCTACTACTTTCTTCTTCGATGTTGTCACCAGTAGTAACATCCGGCTGTTGATCACTAGTGCAATGCTTGGTGGGGGGCGGGGGTTGTTTTCATTGCATTTTTGCTAAATACATATGTTTCCATATGGCTAAAATTTCCCCCATACTCGGAAAAACTTTTTATGGTGAGTTTTTCAAAATTGGCATGTTTCTATTAAGCAAATTTATTCTCATAATTGCAATTTTATGATTAATGGAAACGCAGCAATAGACAAAGATTTGCGCACGTTTGTAATGGAGAAACGTCTCCTGATATGCTTTAGTTCGTTAGGATGAGCCACTTCCTTTACCCTGTGTTCTCATCCGTAATGCTGTCCTACTCCTTGCTGTCCTCGTCGTCCGGCCCGCCGCCCTCTGACGGTAATATCTTCATCGATTTGACGCCTCCCACGTAAAAGATTGGAAACATTTTCTCAGACCAGCTGTGTGAGAAGGTGCAGATGTGCTTGAGGGTTTTTGGGTCGGTAAAGGACAGTTTTCCCCTCTCCAGGTCCAGATGGATCCGGATTGCCTGAAGCTTTCCTGTAACGTGGAAGCTGGCGGGCGCTCCTGGGGAGAAGTAGGAATATTTTTCTTTGGAAAAACAAACAGCCCACAATCCTGACTTGAACTGAATCGGTTTCTTCCTTTTGAACGACTCTTCTGCAACGCCAACGAACCAGCTGCTGCAGTCTGCCACCTCCACGGTCCAGAAGTGGACGCCCGCAGTGAAGCCCCTGGAGGCCGAAATGATCCCCTCCGACTCAAACCTCTCGGGATTCCCGGGAAGTTTCTGTCTGCTTCCCCGCCTCACCGCAGCGAGATCCTCACAGATGAAAAGTCCCGGTCCGGCCGTGTTTGGGTCCAAAATCACTGGCGTACGGGACACTACTTGTTTGACCTTCTTCCAGGTGTTAAAGCGCAGGTTGCCCAGGTGTTTGGCCACATCTATTAGTGCTCCGGCAGCCGGCTGGGGCAGCTCCGGTAGGGGGCGCTGCTGCTCCGTTCCTGCAGCGCTGGAGCTCTGCAGGAACGCAGCATCTTTACATCTCAGTGTCCTCTCTGCAGATTTGATGGTGTCATAAAGAGCAGCCATGACTCCGTCTAGAACCTTAATCTTCTCGTTCACCTTCAGACTCTTCTGCTCCTCTTCCTCCTTCACCGCAGCCACCCTGACCTCCTCTTCATCACGCAAAACCCGCTGCAGCATCCTGAACTCCTTCCGTATCCTGGCCTCCGTGAGTCGGGCCTGGGAGTGAATGTGTTGGGCGGTCAGGTCCAAGTCTTCCTTGACTTTTGTGAAAAGCTTGAGTTTCTCCTGGAGGGGCATGATGGACTTCCGCAACGCCTCCCTGCGGTCCTGCGCCACCTCAGCTGCGGGCCGGAAGACGTGGCCGCTGTGCTGCTTGGAGTCCCTGCAGATGAGACACACTGGCTGCTGGTGGTCCAAGCAGAACAGCTTCAGTTTCTCTGAGTGCAGCTGGCAGACATCTTCACGCTCCAGGAGGAAAGCCTCGCACGTGTTCTTCAGCACCAGGTTGCACGTGGGCTCCTTGCGGTCGGAGTCGCAGTTGCAGACCGGACACTTCCGGATCTGTTTCTGCGTCCACCACCTGCTCAGACAGGCCCTGCAGAAGCTGTGGCTGCAGGACAGGAGGACGGGGTCTCTGAAGATGTCCCGACAAACGGGGCAGGACAGTTCCTCTTCTAAATTTGAAGCCATGTTGTCTTAACGCTGACACAAAGGTAAAAACAGGAAGTTAGATCAGCGATTCGCTCTAAATAAAGTTATTTTCCAGTCTGAAATAAACTTACGTTCAGTTCACCAAGTCAGTTGGGCGACAAAGTTTACGATTCCGGAGTCTTTGAGGTCTCCAGAGGTAAACAAATGCTGCTTCCGGTGACGTCTTGTCGAAGCCCGCCACAGCCATACGTGAACACGGCCGCCATATTGGTCAGGGACATATCGCTTCCTAGTGTTAAGGGAACTGCACTCAACAACGGCGAACTGCTCCCACCTCCTGCTCATCTTGTGGTTGCACTGCAAATAACACCCCAAAATCTAAACAACTTTTTTGGTCTACTTTCTAAAGTTTTTGGGATGGCTCTTTTTACTTTTATTTGAGTAAAAATATGTTTAAATAGTCCTACTCTTTGTTGAGAACAATTTTTGGGTACTCTGCTCACCTCTGACTGTTGTGAATTGTTAATATTTTTGCTACCCTGATAGACCTGCACCTGGTATTTATCTTTTTCTGGGACTCTAAACAGGTGTCTGTAAATCAGTGCTGTCACCAGCTCTAGTCCTCATGTCTATTTGTTCCTCTTTAAAAAATAAAACAAAACCACCCCTTTAATTCCAGGCTATCATTGTTTTGGTACCTGTGTATTATGGAAAGCAGGAGGTGATGTCCCACCCCTTAATGCACTCTGCACTAGCAGGAAAAAACATATTTTCAGTCAGTTTGATTTGTGATTTTGTCTTTTCTGATAGATTTTGTAATTTTACATCCAGGATCTTCAGGAGAATTAAGCGAAACCCAAACTCCTTGTTTTCATCCTTGTTCTCAACTAAGGCCTTCTGTATGGCCAAGAACATGAGTCTGCTCCCTCAAGGTATTGAAGCTCAGAAGAAATGTTCTCTAAAATGTTGTCATGCTTTTTAGTTACTGTAACATTTTAACACAAGCTTATTTGATCCAGAAGATGCTGCAGCCCTGCAGCTGCTTCCAGTATTCCTCCCTGCTCCACCTTACTAATTTGGGAGAAGAGTTTCAGACCCATCAACCTGGAAGTTCAGATGGTTTTATTGATATTCAGCCTGTAAGTCAACCTTCATCTTTGAATCATGCTCAAGTTGTTTGCTTTT
>NW_015112909.1:407765-408891 GCF_001443285.1 Poecilia latipinna
ATACATCCACCCCCCACAGTCCGCCCCTACCACCTTCTCTCCTTCTTCGTCGAACCCCTTCTAACTATACTCTAGCCCCCCCAGTCCGCCACCGTTCCCTGAGCCCCCCATCCTGACTCTTCGGTAGGCTCTACCCACCTCGCTCTGACTGTAACAGCGGATGACTAAAAGTTTCCGGTATTCTCAGACCCAAAACTTGGAAGCACTCTAAAGGCCATAATGATCCACTCCCGTGAGTTGTGAAGTTCTCCTGAAGAAACGCATCCAGTCTTGACACTTCTGACAACGTGTCTCTCTGTTGGTGAGAAAAATCCTGGAAACACCGTGAGGCATGAGGACTCGGGGGAAGGTCCTGTCTCGGAGGTCTGTCCTGACTCGGAGGCTGTTCCTAACTCAGAGGTAGGTCCTGACCTGGAGGTAGGTCCTGTCTTGTAGGCAGATCCTGACTCGGAGGCCGGTCCTGACCAGGAGGCAGGTCCTGTCTTGTAGGCAGATCCTGACTCGGAGGGAGGTCCTTACTCGGAGGCCGGTCCTGACCAGGAGGTAGGTCCTGACCCGGAGGTAGGTCCTGACCTGGAGACAGGTCCTGACCCAGAAGCAGGTTCTGACCTGGAGGCAAGTCCTGACCCAGAAGCAGGTCATGACTCGGAGCCAGGTTCAGACCCGGAGGGAGGTCCTGACCCATAGACAGGTCCTGTCTCAGAGGCAGGTCCTGACTCGTAGGCAGGTCCTGACTCGGAAACAGGTCCTGACTCAGAGGCAGGTCCTGTCTCGTAGGCAGGTCCTGACTCGGAGGCAGGTCCTAACTTGGAAGCAGGTTCTGTCCCGGAGGCAGGTCCTGACTCAGAAACAGGTCCTGACTCAGAGGCAGGTCCTGTCTCGTAGGCAGGTCCTGACTCGGAGGCAGGTCCTAACTTGGAAGCAGGTTCTGTCTCGGAGGCAGGTCCTGACTCGGAGGAAGGTCCTGTCTCGTAGGCAGGTTCTATCTCGTAGGCAGGTCCTGACTCAGAGGCAGGCCCTGACTCGGAGGAAGGTCCTGACTCGGAAGCAGGTCCTGACTCGGAGGCAGGTCCTGACTCGGAATCAGGTGCTGACTCGGAAGCAGGTCCTGACTCGGAGGCAGGTC
>NW_015112910.1:0-16984 GCF_001443285.1 Poecilia latipinna
ACAATGATTAGTGCGCCTGTTGGATAATGCTAAGAGTTTTTTTTTTTTTTTTACTGGAGAAATTAGAGATCCTCTGATAATTTGTATTTTACTTTAAGTGAGAATGAGCTGTAATTTTTTTTCCCACCATCTCACAGTTTGATTCGTCCATGTTGGAGTTACCCTACAGGTTAACTTGCCCCTTTGTACTTATAGTTAGTTTCAACAAATTGTCATTGAACCCCATGTACTTAAACCATTGTCTATTCATTTTATTTGTAGTTATATAATTCATAAGTTATTAGGATAAATAAAATTTCTAAATCCCCCACATAGTTTCATTTTAGTACATATCTTCTGTTCACCTGGTTTTTCCTGATTATTGTTCTGAGCTTGTTGAGGATAACTCAACTCTTATGAGATATTAGCGATTATGACCTTCGACCAACCAAATGAGCTCTTAAATGACATTTTGTGGGTAGATACAATTGATTGGAGTCACATAGCCACATTTCTTGACAGTAGAGAAGTAGCGTATAGAAATTTGATTAGATCATTGAAATTTGGTTGTATTGCCTAAGTTATTATGGTCTTATTGAAGGACTTTTTTGCTTGTAAACGTTTTTTTCAACTTCTCTTCCATGTTCTAGCCTGAGAATATATTTTACGCCACAAATATTTTTTTCTGTATATAATCCAAAGTAAACAACTAGTCTTTTTGCAAAAGAAAACCTCTATATTTGCTCATGTGAAAGTGCTTGTTGAGGACAACTCAACAAGTGCAATAAGTACAGTTTGCACTCAACAAGTGCAAACTGTACAAGTACAAATTGAGCCCTTGACATGTACAGTTTAGCTAAGGCATTTCTAAATGTAAAATTATAGGAGGCTTGACGTAACAATATAAATGTAAAAAAAAACTAAGTTACAGCACACTCTTTAAATAAACAATGAAGTGAGGGATTCATTTCCCCTATGTGCATGTAACGTTGTCTTGCTCTGACATAGTGGAACCTGGGTTTAAACCACAGAGTTCCTTGCTTTTGAATAAATAGACTTCACATCACAACTACTTATCACTTGCAGCAGGGTTTTAATTTCACCCTTGATTCCCTTCTTGCTCACAGTTTTTTTTTCCCTCTGCATATTGACTTTTTCCAGGTTTCAGCCTCTTCGGGCTAAGCAAGTATCAGCTCCTCCTCCAGCCCACCCACACGTATGCGACTGCACGCACAAACGCACGCATGTACCCGTGAATACACATCACCGCCACCACCCACGGTGCATTAACAGATATTTTCCAGAGGGACACCCGTTGCTTCAGGGTCCAGGTGTCTCTGAGACCACTGACCCATGTTATCTGCCAGCCTCAGCAAGCAGGCCTCCTCAAAAATTAATCCTGACGCTGTCATGCTGCTCCTCTTTGCTCACAGTGATGGCTCCCTTTCTGGGCAACAATCCCTTCTGGATCTAAGGCACTTGGGACTTAGATACGGTTACCTGAATGCTCTAGTCCCAGGTGAGGAGACTATCAGTTGAAAAAAAAAATGGAGATAGAGTGACCAGGATTACAGCTTGTTCTGTGGTAATTATAAGCTTTTTTTTTAATGAGACGGGAGGTTGGAGCAGTGAAGCCAGGTGAAACAGCTGCACAACATATAGGACTCGTCTTGATTCTCTTTCAAGCTGTCATTTTCCAACATTCTCTTCTACTTTGTTCACTAATTTTGTAGCACTGTTACCTCAGCCATTCCTTATATCCTGTCTATTATGTCTGGGCTCATGAAGGTGGGAGCTAGATAGATTTTCAGTTTTATGTTTTAGTGCAACTTATTTAAAATATAATGATAAAACATTTACACATGTATTTAATACTACAAAAACATATCTTGATATATTTTTGTCGTACGCCAACATAAAGCAGAGCATAAGGAAATGCTTTTTTTTAATTTTTGCAATTAAACATCTCAGTAGCATGGCTTACATTTATATTCTTATATCTCGACTTAAAATTAGATGCAGCCAATGTCCTTTAAAAGTAAACTAATGAATAGAGTTCCCTGATGTATACTTTTGCCCTTATTTAAATAAAAAAATAGAATTGCCCCAATATTGATATTTTTCAATGTTAAATACAATTGTTATTCTTAGCATATTGCATTTTTGGAATAAATGGGTAAAATAAATTTAATAAAATATTTACTCAAAACAGCACATTTTTTGTAGAAAAGTAAAATTTTTATTAAGGAGGCAGAAATAAAAAAGCACTGGTATTACAGTGATATGTTTGGCATTATAGGATGCAACTGTTATATGAATAATTTTTTAGGTTTACTTCTGACTCTCTGGGTTTCTTCAGAACATTATTGAACAAAAGGCATCATGAATATCAAAGATCACACATGATACATATAAGAGATAAAACTGCGGAGAAGTTTAAAGTCATCTTAGAATGAACAGCATCTCAAAGAAAATAGAGAAAAATATGAACCAAATGAAAACCTTTCAAGATGTCCTGAATACAATCACAAAACACCAAATTAGTATAAGTTTGTGCTTGTTATGTGACAAAACAAAAAAAAGTTCAAGGGCAATTTATCCTTCTGCGAGGCAGTGTATTCCACAAAACGGATAAATACTTTTTTATTGTGGAGCTTTAGTGCTCCCATTGTTCCACACTGCTTTAACATCACAGATTTTTTTCCCTCATATCTTTGATGAAACATTTATGGTGGGAAAAAAAATATTCAGCGAGAATTATGCCGCTAACGAGACAGTGCTCTCTGACTTTGTTTTAGGCATTGCATCAATTAGCGTCAGATTTCTCCAAGGGCCATTGAGCCATGTGCCTACATTGAGTGGGGAAGGTGTGTACAAGAGTAAATGGTGCATGACTATCTAGCTGTGTAATTTAACACCTTTTAACATGCCTGAAGCAGCCTTGGTGCATCAAGGTGTTTTTCTCTTTTAAACACCCATGTCTGTTAACGTTGAAGTACATCCACATGTCTTTAAAATGCATGGCTGCTTCTGACTCTCTGGGTTTCTTCAGTCTTTTTTTTTATTATTATTTTTAAAGATGTGAGGCTGAGCTGGGATCAGTCACTCTGGGCAGTTATTCCCTTCTTTTCCTCATCCGAATGCCGTGTAGCAGAAGGGATAGAATTTTAATGCAGCTTTGCTTGATTTATTTGTCTCTACCTCAAGTGAAACACTAGCCAAGGCTGAACAAGAATTTGTAAGACTTATTAAAACATGCATTAAGGCATCGTGGCGTAAATATTTCCTTCGTGTTCCTATATTTGATGTGACTAATGTGATCAGTTTCACCGTTCATCTTCAGAGGACATGGACCCAGGACACTTATGTGATATAACAGTGAGCAAAAATACCACAACATTGCAAAAATGACACAAAGTTATACAAAATCCATCTCAAGAGCTTCCTTATTTAATTTAAGACAGAAAAGTATTCATTACTTGATACTGCTTATATAACATATTATTAGATGGATTGTTTTATTTGGATTCTGAGTACATTTAAAATCAAAATCAAATCAAATTTTATTTGTATAGCACATTTCAGCAGCAAGGCATTTCAAAGTGCTTTACATAATTAAAATAAAAACAGCATGTGAGAGAGTTTAAAAAAAAAACCGTATTGTATACTGCACTTGTTTACAATGGAAAGTATCTAAGCCTAAACTAAGTGCAGATGTTGACAACATCTGGTGACATTATGAAGAAAATACAGTACCTAAATCCAAAGGGAGCTACAAAAATTATCTTTAATATTTCAATAGTGATTTGTTTAAAAAATAAGGCAGAAAGTAAGGCATTCTGATTTAAATTAAGCACTTACGTATGAGTTTCTTTATGCTGCAGCTGGGATCAGTCTCTATCGTTCTGGTGCTTCTGCACATTGTCTTAATTATGATGTTTCCCTCTCCTTACTTCTAGTCCAGCCTTCCACTTCTTACTCTTCTGAAGCAGAACTAAAGCTGGCACCCTTTATTTATCCATTTCTTACTCACTCCAAATATTACCTAGAAGCATAGGCCATTTTTAAAACTGCTTTTTATGTTTTTATTATGGCAGTTGTAACATTAGATTTTTTTAAGATGGGAATCTCGGTTCTTTAATGGTTTTAAGCTAACAAATATCTTATTCCAACATACCTCTCGTAAAGCGCAGGATGGTTCTTTAGAGTCTGAAATCACTTATTTTAAGTGTGAGTCATTTAAACTAAGCAGCCCAGAGGAAAACATAATTGTATGGTAGATATAGCATCATATGCATACTATTGTTCATGGTTATTGTTCTTTGCCTAAGGCGTAAGTACTTAGCAGAGGACATCTCGTGAGACATAGCAGTTTAAAAATGCAGTAGCATTTTCTTTGCATTATCTAGTTGTATCAGTGTCTGAGGTGTCTGAATGTTGAAGGCAGTCCTTTACATGTGACACGCCATGTCCAAGTTTGGTACTCTTATTTAAAACTATAAAAGAAACATTCAACTTTTCAAAATAGAAAAAGAAAAAGAAGCTTGCCTGTAATGTAAAGTTTGCAACCCAGGAATCAATTTTTATTTTTTTTTAATAATAAACAGAAACTTATTTGATAAATTTGCATCTATCTTCCAGAGTGCATTCCCTGCTTGTAATGACACTCTGCTGTATCTTTGCTGGGTATTGATGTAGGAAACAAAAGGTGGCACCTTTAAAATATGAGCCATTTAACCTTATTCAGCCTGATTTTGTGTTTCATTTCATTTAATTGATATTTGTGGTTGGTGAGCCTGCAGGTGTGGAACTTTTTAAAAATTCTCTCCTCCTGTCTCCTTCCTTAACTAGCAATACCCCTGCACCTGCAGCACAGGGAGACAGGGTGAATGAAGCATGGTATGTTCAAAAAACAGTGATAAACATGCAGCTGATTGAGTTGATAACCTCAGTTCCAGGAGCAGCTGCCTTCGGGAGGTGGACTGTTTGAGACTGGAAGGGTGGAGATATCTACCCTTTTCAGAAAGTGCCATGTGCAACATCTCGACAGCCTGGAAAAAAATATTTTTGGTCTTTGAAAGAACTCCAAAAAGGGCCTGCAGTAACTGTATGTGGTTTTTTGATAAAGCATTGCAACTAAGTCTTATGTGTGGTCTTGTAAAAAAAAAAAAAAAAAAGAAAAGTTTAAGAATTTCAAAAATTATTTTTTACATATGAATAATACTTCTTAACTACTCCGCAACATTAAAGTATTTTCTTCAATATCAAAACTGAAAATTCAGGGATATGACAGTTTTGAGACGAGGTTTCCCCCAGAAAACTTTCAAAGCCCAGTGGTTGGGTGCTAGGGCAGTTTTTAATCCTGCTGCCCTTCATGTTTTTGAGTTACATTTTTTTTAAAATTGACAGGAAATTTTAAAATATCACTTGATAATTATGTGTTATTAAAAGACTGGAAGATTAATACCTGAACAAGAAGGTCTTTAAAAAAATGCAAACATTTTAAAAAGACTTAAATAAACATGCAATGCTTATACTAATGAGGGCACAAGTAAAGCCTGGTGGCCCGCCAGGCTTATAATACATTGAACAAATGAGCATAAGATTGCACTGATGCTTTTTGAATTCTGTGTTGCTATTGTGTTCTTAATTCAGCAGCAAATGTAGGTCTTCATTTCCCAGCGTGGTGCAGGTTACAGAAATATATCAGCTTCACTTTGCTGTCTGTCTTTACAGCTTGTCATATTCAAAACTAAGATCTAACCTTTGCAGTGGGAATATTTTGTCAGCTTCTTGGTTACTAAGTTGGAAGTTGAAACAAAAACAGAATTAATATTTTGCAGCAGCATCACACGTGAAGTCAAAGACACCTTCAGAAAATGACGGGCGACATTGGAAACATGCACACAATGTGGTGAAACAGAAAACAACAAAGATACTGCAAAGCAAACGCTCTGCTATTAAGTAAAGCCAGCTTTTAACTCTCTGACTTCAGACTACAAGGTGAAGCCACAGCAGTTAAATTGTATAAATGCTTTATATTGATATTAGCTTAGGCTTATTTTATTTATTTTAATAGCATATGGATAGATTGGAAATATTTTTTATAACATAACATTAATACCCACAACTACTTTTGAAGCAAAGCTGTAATGGTGCTATATGACTTAAAATATAAATAATCACTTTGCATGTGCAAATACTGCACATATAAAGTAGCAAAGGGAAACTAGATTTTTGTTTTGTCTTCCATTTTGACGAATGTATTAGTAAGAGACCGATAAAGTTTCATGGTAATACACAGATTTACATTAAATTAACTATTTGTCCACAGCTGAAATTGGTTTGTTTTCACCTTATTGCTCCATCCTCAATAGTAGCTTTCATTCATCCTGTTTGTTAGCCATCTGCAAGCCGAGAAGTGCAGCTGCAGGAACAAACTAATTTGAACAACAATAGAATGGCAAAGAAAATGCCCTTAAAAGCTTTCAGTAATAAGTTCTGGGTCAATGGGATCTGGGGATCTCAGGGCCGTGAACAGTCAGGTCAGTTGGAAAGCAGACTGCACAGCTGCTCACAGTACTAGGAAGTGGATGGGACCTAAAGGCAGAGAGTGATAATAGAATCAGTTTCTTGTGGGTGAGCTCGATGAACAGCCTTGGCTACAGGGCTGACAGTTAATCACTGAATAGCAAAGAGCAAAACCCACAAAGCTTCAACTCTTGTCTTTGATATCAGAATGTGTTTTAAGGAATAAATAAGACACTCTTCCTTATGCTGCTTCAGAAAAGATTCATAAACGACATCCAGAGCTTCATTAAAATGGTGCTCAAATGACATCATTTGTCTCCTGTAGTGCTGCAGTAAATCTGAAACCTGAAAACGTAATATTAATACTTCTTTTTATGCGCAAAACTGTGTGTGTGTGTGTGTGTGTGTGTGTGTGTGTGTGTGCGCGCATTGCACTAGACTGAAGTGTTATATTGGGTGAGAAAACAGGATGAGTGAATTGCAAATAGTCATAGTTTTGTCCAGTTTCTGCTGATGGTGTACAAAATAAAGAACACTGAACTCAGGGGTCACGATCATCTACAATCCATTTTTTATTCTTTTCTTTCTATGTTTGTAGCTTTGCAGCTGTCCTGAAACAAGTTTATATCAACTTGTTTTACTAGTCTCTGGTCAGATGTTTATATCTGTTTTATTTTTCTCTGTTTTTGTTCTCCTCAGACGCTTTACAGCTGCCCATGCTGGTTGGACCATCCCCAGTCGGTACTTGAGTGAGTGGGCGCTTGACAGAGTTAGCACCTCGAAGGTGCAGGAGGTGTGACATAGTCCCAGCCTACCACGCATTCATTCGTACCAGATTAAGCTATTGCATGATGCTGCAAGCAGAAGGCCTGGCACAGGCGATTTACCATCCCTGCCAGACTTAACATCTTCAGACGCCTCCTCTCTGCTCGGCTAACGTCTCCTCGGGAAGGACTGCCCAGAGTCATCCGCAACTCTACTAACAATATCACCCAAAGGGATGACTGGAGGTCACCTTGCACAGGTGGGTCTCATATATCATGCATTATTCCAAAATAGGGCTGGTGCCCATCTCCAGCACTGGACAAGAGGCATTATGCACAGCGCAAATCTAAAATGTGATGCATTAAACATTTTCATTTGGACTTTGACAGTGTTTTAAAAGGTTAGAATACATTTGTGTTTTTCTGATCTCATCGATATCCTGATCTCATCCTTTTTTTAAATGAAAGTCAAGAGGGGAGAAAGAGCCCCTAATAAGTAAACAGTAGCTTTTTTTTATCCTCATACTAAATTGAAGTTCACAATCATCTAGAAACCCATTGAATCTTTTTTTTAAAGCTTTTTTTTAGTCTACATTATGAATATAGTAGCTTATGGATAAAGCAGAGATAGACAATATTTGTATATAGCAGGATTTACAAAAGAAATTATATGACCCAGCAATCAGTTCAAACTTTGATTTAACAGTAGATGATATTTGTATTTTGATCATTTATCGAATTCTCCTTTAACCCAGAATATCTTGGGTTTCAAACATCATGCTGTTGAGACACACAGAACAATAAAAGCAGAGAGATATAATTGCAACATAGAAAAAACAACAACACAAAAGCCATAAACTTCAAAATCATAGAATTCAAAACAAAACCTTAAGCTCACCAAAAGAAAACGAGACAAAAACACATCGAAGTTTGCATCATAGTTGTTTCTGTGCTTCTTGGTCATTCCTTTCAGTGAATGCATCTGTGAAGGAGAGATGAAGTAGGATGGGTTGCCATGTTTTTATTGCTAGCAATCAAAAGCAATTACATGCACAACAATGTGGAAAAAATACTTACAGCCTTGTTAACTAGACCGTACTGAAGGCAGACCGCAAAGACAAGATAGGAACAGAAGCGTGAATATCAACAGAGAATGTAAAGACAGAAAGACGTGGTTGGCTGAATAATTTTGTGGAAATCCAGTGATGAAGGTTGCATCTCAGGCTGCAGTGAAATGTGTTTGATTCCACTTGAATTCAGCAGAGTGTCTGGCTTATTTAAAGAGGGGCTGGAGGATCACATGTTGATTCTTTAGAGCCTTGGCAAACCAAATTAGCTTCATTCTTTTATTTGGAAACATCTCATCAAGTCTTAATTGTTATGACCACCTGTGAAACGGAGTGTTGTGGAGTTCTGTGCATCTGTTTCCTTATGATAACTGCAGGATTTTCGCTGACTGAGTCCAGTGAGTGGGCACCAAATGAGGACCACAGGAGACAGGGCGACAGATTGCATTCCTTCAGATCATGTAGTTTCCAACGCGATGCGCAGCATCATCCCAGCCACGCTGCTGATCTCCAGGTTTTTTCCATCCAATGAAAGCCTGGCATGGTGCCTTTGACCTAGATATTTAGCTGCTTTAAGAGCTGGTCTTTTCCAAAAAAGAAATTGAATCCATCCTTTATTGTGCCTTGGACATTATCTGTACCCCTGGAACCGTTAATGTTTGGATCTTAGGTTGTTTTGTAGCTTGATTTGATTCTAGTTTTATTATTATTTGTTAGTTTTTTTTTTATTTTGGTTAGATCAGTCTTGTTGCTGTTTTTTTTAGTTCAGTCTTTTCTTAGTGATTCTAGTTTATCCTGCTAATTTATTGTGTCTAGTTATTCTTACTCAGGTTTATTATTTTTAGTTTGCTTTACTGTAAGATTAATTTGCTTGTCCCCCGGTGTACTCTTCCTCACCAGCTGTGTCACTGTGTGTCTCTCTCTCCCACTCCTCTCTCTGCCTTCTGCTCTTTCCACTCACATCTACAGTCAGTTAGCCAGTCAGCCCAGGTCCATTGTTTCAGCATTCAACCTCCCACTACTTAAGCACCTCTTTCTCAATCACTGTAATTTTTTCCCCTGGATTCCTGTTTTTGTTTTGTCTCTGGCTTCATGTGTTTCCTGCTGAAATTTTTTTCAGCATTTCTTCATTAAATAATTATTTATGCCTCTGCCTCTCTGCATTTGGGTTGTTCATTGACCAACTTACAACATGATGTGTAAAACTCTTTTAGGAGGGATTTTCGTATAGAATAAGATAGGAAGTGGTCTGCAATTTAGAAATAGAAAACAACAACAACAAAAACAACAAGCTTTCAGTTTCTTTGACAAATGAAGTGTAGTGTGTAATTGCACTCACCCTCCTTCAATCTAATACCCCCAAAGTAAAACTCTGAGCAAGCAAGAAAGCATTAAATTGAGGAACAGCCAAGTGATTTGTTGCAACTCTGAAGAAACTGAGGAGATTCACAATACATGCAGAAGAATCTGTTGATATGAGAACTGTTAGTCATGCATTACAAGGATGTAAAATTGATCAAAAAGAGGCTAAAAGAAAGCTATTGTTAAAATAATCTGATAAGCCCCATAAGCAGTTTACAATAAAGCCAGTTAGGAACACTGCAAACATCCGGAAGGAGGTTCTCTGTCCAAATCAGAGAAAAATGAAGCGTTCTATTCTGTATGCACAATGTTATGCGCGGCAGAAAACCAATACTGAACATCCCCATTGACACCATTTCTGCCGTGAAACATGGTAACAGCATTATTCTGTGGGGATGCTTTTCTTCAGCAGGGACAGGGACGCTGGTTAGAGTTGTTGGGAAGATGGATGGAGCTGAAAAAGGCTGTCCTGGAGAAAAAACCCAATAGAAAATGCAAAAGATTTGAGACTGGGGAGAATGATTATATTCCTACAAGACAATGACCCGAAACATAAACCAGAGCAATGACAGGATAGGATAGAATAGATCAAAGCACCTTTATGAGTTAGAAAAGCCTGTTAAAGACCAGGCCTAAAACTAATTGCAAACTACTGTTAAGACACAGTCGGACTGAGCCTGAGGAATTTGTTCAAGGGGCAGTAAGTAGGATAATTTGATTGAATGAATCTGTGCCTGAGATTATGTGAAAAAGTTTGCAGCTACATTTTGCAAAAAAAAAAACAAAAAAACAAAAAAAACAAATCTGGTCCTGGGATTAAATTAAATGTCCATCTGAAAATGAACACTGGCATTCTTCCAGGACATGCATGTTTTATAGGTTGTTTCTGTTCCAGATCTTGTTTCCTAATTAGTCCTAATGTGCTCTGTTAGGCTAAAAGAGAGAACTGCTTGTCCTGTGAATAGTCAAATTAGACAGGCTGGAGGGAGGATGTAATGTAGGAGCAGTCAGGTATGCTTTCCAGAGAGTGCCGCAAGAGAGAGAGGGTTGTAATCAGCAGCTAGAGGTGTCTAATTGGCATATGGGTGTGGAAGAGTCAGGGTGGGTTGTTCAGTCAACCGAACAAAGAGTACATTCTGGTGATAGAAATGTGAGAGAAAAGCAAGAGTAAGAAGAAATACAAATGACTCCAATTACTTGTAAAATAGATGGAATCTTTAAAGTACAGACCTGCAGAGCTGGTGGAACTGTAAAGGCTGGCAGCTTCATATTACTGCTAATAAGTTTGTTGGATTGCCAAATGTTGAGATTTGTGTGCACACTGAATTTATTTTAAAAATGACTTTGGAATAAAACGCCAAAGCTCGAACAAAATTGGACCGTCCATCAATAACTGTGCATCTGGCTCCCCACGTCCAGGCACCAAGCCATCTTCTTCTCTACATATTTTTTCATTAAACAAAATTCAGCACCATGAAAACACAGAAAAATCACCAAAGCCAAAAATGTAATCTCTCCAAACAAGATCAAGCAACAGAAATGCAAAGCTTTGGACTGCCACAGAAACACCATGTAAAAAAAAAAAAAAAAAAATGTAAAATATCAAATGCAGATTTTTTTTCTTTGGTAGTTAATCCACCATTAGATCCTCTTCATGATTTCTAATCACTAAGAAAAAGCTTAGTAAACTCATTATTTTAATTTGATCTGCAAAATTGAAAACAAATACCATTCAAGCAGACTTCCATGTTGTAAAGATGTTTTATTTTTATGCTCAGTATGATAAAATGATTTTTTGAGTTAATATACACAGATGTCACCATCAATAAATGATAAACATTAAGCTACAGATGAAAGGATTATTTTAATCTCTGTAAACACTAACATTAATGTCTTTGTCAATGTTTATGAGGAAAGAGTTTCTTCTGTTGGGCACATAAAGCGCTTTTATGTTAGACTTCTGAATAGCAAAGTGAGAAGAAAAAAACCACTCAGAGTTTTTGCTGAAAAGCTCGTCAGCAATAACAAATTCCTCAATAACCATGTGCTACAGTGCAATTAAATTTTGTTCTTGTCAGTGGCATGGATCTCTCCCAGTAAAATCCCAAACAAATTGAGGATTAAAAGTAGCAGAAGAAACAACAAATTACAAGTGAAACATGTAAATGTTTTGTTACTTTGTAAACTTAAATTTTTCTGTAGGTCTTTCCATCTAGCTCAGTGTTTCTCAACCCTGGTCCTCACCGCCCCCCTGTCCTGCATGTTTTAGGTATTTCCCTTCAGCCACACACCTGAATTTTATCTCTGGGTGATTAACAGGCTTCTGCAGCACTTGATGGTCATGCAATCATTTGAATCAGCTGTTCTGGAATAGAGGCACATCCAAAACATGCAGAGCAGGGGGCGGTGAGGACCAGGGTTGAGAAACACTGATCTAGCTGTTCATGCTATGCCTGGTTGATTTATTTGTGTTGTCTGTCTAGCAGGAGAAGCTTGCATAATCCCCTACATGTATGTGGTAAACTGAAATAAACTGTTTCCGTTGGGTGGAACAATGTGCCTCATTTGAATGGTGGCACTGCATACATATTATGTTTCTGAACTCAAAGTTCTTGGTTTTATTTCCTTACAGCAGATAGTCTCGGTGACATTCTCGTCTTTTCCCTTATGATCAGTCCCTTCCCACCTCTGGTTATTCTGGCCCAGGTTTCTGGATGTATTTCCTATTAAGATAGTGATGAATTTCATTTTATCCTCACAGGAGTAAGAGAGGCAGCAATGGGCTGGACTATGACTCTGAAAGATGACTTTGGGGTCAGCGCCTGGACACGGCACACTGGGAACTTCCTCAGCCTTTTCCTTCTCATCTCGTCTCTCTTTTCCATTCCAGCCCACTCGGACATTGTACTTTCCAAAGCCCATCATTTTTCATGGAAAGCAGGTAAAATATTTTATTGTTGCCCATTGCCATTGCTGTTTTCAACACTTATGATAACTTTCTTCTGCAAAGGAAAATCGGTAAAAACATTTAGAAAGTGAAATGTGTTGTATTTATTCCACAATGGTGTTTTTATTTTATTTTCTCAAATAAAACATAGAATGGGATGTATTTCATTGGAAATAAATATCAACTCTTCAACCAGCTTCCCTTTCCTTGAAAAAGCAAAGTGACCTAACGGCATAATGCTTCTCTTGGGTTTGTTTGGTTTTTTAGTCAGTTTTCTCCAACATAGGGTTTATCATGTCGGCAAAAAAAAAAGGTTTTGACCTCATTTGACCATAGCACTTGTTTCCCAAATGTTTGCTCTGTTGTTGCTATGTGTGTTTTATAGCCTAGTTCTGCTCTAAACTCCTCCTGAACTTTATTCCTGTTCCTATTTCCTGATTTCTGACTGTTCCTGGGTTGCACCAGGCACAGATCTTGCATCATTCCTCCATTCAGTGGGCCACTGCTTCTGCACCCAAGAGTGTGAAAATAGATTCAATTATTTAAGCAGTTTACTTAAATATTTACTTTAAATACCAGTAGTCTGAGTATTTATAAAACTCAATAACACACATTTTTCTTTGAGTCTAGAATGTCTCATAGAAGTTGCATATTTGAACGTGCACACCCACCTATTCTTAGGTATGTTGCCTAAAGTGTAAGAGTCATTAACATATTTAGAAAACAAAGATAGCAAGCACTAAGCAATCAGAAAAAGTACTTTTATTTTCAGAGAAACCCACTCTTTGGAGAGAGTAACCACTTTTTTTCTTACCCACTCAGCATAAATCTTAGTCTGCTCGACATCATCAAGCCTGCAGGTCTGTATGCCTCGATGGTTAGCATAATATTTTTTTCTGAGTGACTGTGCACCGACACTTCCACATGTGACAAGCAGAGTAGGAATAACAATGTAGTTGAAGCAGTTAAACTTCAGACTCAACTATGCGCACAGATTTCATCTGCTGAAATGGTTTGAGAAGAAGTTCCACCCTGTTTAAATGTTTATTAGGAAATGTGTCAATACAAAAAGTACATTTACATTGTAGATTTCCTGGTTTTATTACAAGTGTGGATACACTACAGTATGTGCATATAGTATTTTGTTTATACCCAAAAATTATATATTTTCTGAGAACCATATCCCAAGACACTTTCATGTTTCAATTTTCTTTACAAAGAATTTTGAATAAGTTCTGAATTTAGTCTCTCCTTGCCTCAAAAACTCAATTGAACGCGCATTTGCAAGGCTGCCAGAGCGGGAAAACTTGGCCTTTCCACACAAAGGCCCCACTTGCTGTGCGATTAGCACTTTCATTTCTCACTCTGTGGTTGGGTAATGACACTGCCTGTGTGATAAAGAGATTGATTAATTTCACTTGAAAGCGCTTATGTTCAAAAGGCATGTAACCGGGACACCAAGCGCTAGGATTTGACATCCTTCCAGAGCTTAGATGGCTTATGAGTTGTTTCTTGACTGGAAAAAGGAAATCAATTCAGAATCAAGAAAGAGAAAGTCAGTATCCAACTTATGCCTGTTTGCCTGCAGGGAAGCAGTGAGAATAGAACAAATGGTACTGAAATGTCTTGAAATGTAAATCCTAAAACAAACTTCAGTCATATGGTGCAATGTGGGTAGCTGGTGTGTGGTGTTGCAATAGGATGCAATGTTAGATTGAATAAAATTCCACAAAATTTTCTCAAATTGACAAGTTTTTCTTTTTTAATGAACAAAACTTTTACTTGAGCTTCAGATTTTCTTAAAAAGGAAATGACTTTGCACCACTAATAGATTTTATATGATGCAAGCAATTGTTAATCGAAGTACAAAATTACCTTGATTAAAAAACTGAAATGAGTTATGCACTTTCTTTATTTTCTGAAATAATAAAATGTTTTTGCTACAAAAACAAACAAAAAAACAAAGTAACTTTCTTATCAAGATTTTTGTCCTGAATACAGATCCAACCTATTTAAGACTAAGTATTCCTAATTCAATGGCTGCATTAAGACGAATGTAAACACTACAAACTATGAGGACAATTGTGTAGTTTAAATGCTAACTATTCTGCAGCGCTGGCTCTGGGTTATTGTACTGCTGTACAAGCCACTTGGATTCTCTGGTAGAGAACAGATACCTGATTCCATCAACTGAAGGTATCCATGGACTAAGAAAACAAAGCAGCCCATATCATCACATTAGCGCCACTGTGTTTGACAGCCAGCATGATAATGTAATTTCTAAAATACTCCATAAGTTTCAATTGTCTTCTCAGTGCATATGACTTCCAATCAGCTCACAATATTTCTAATGAAACAGATAACGGCGACATTAGATGACACCTTACCGGTGATAATGGCACACTTTCTTATCCCCCTTGGGTAGCACTGTGTTGATTATGTAGTGTTGAGAAGGAACAATGCACTGTGGCTCAGGCAACAACGAGAACACCATCTGGACATATTTTGTATAAATGAAATTATGTAACTCCTAGAAGCAAAGCGGCAAAGATGAGGAAAAAAAAGTAGGCAACAAAGCTAATTTAATTCCAAAGACACCATTGAAACCCAATATTACCATGACAACTACATTGTACTCGGCACATTTGAATTCTAAATTTGGCTCATAAGCAGCCTTTTTTTTTTTTTAATATGTAATTGCCTAAAGTTTGATCTGCTCTAAATTAGCACAGCCACACTATTGTGTTTGGTGTGCCTATCTAGGCCAGCAGCATTGTTGGCGGACTCTTTTATGTGAGCCAGTTCCCAGAGCTGTAGCTAAGCTCTGAGTCGACGGCTCAAACAGGGAGCAGCAGCCATTTATGCTTGACCTTCATCGGTGCCTTTAAGAACAGAATAGAGCACTGAAACACTGTGCCTAATGGACCTATTATTTAACTCTTTAAGATAACTGCTCACAGATGTTCTCTTGCAAACAGCCTCACTAGCCTCTTTTTTGACACATTTACCACAAAATGACAGCATGGAAAGTATTACAAGATGGAAACAAAAACACCAAGGTTGCCTGTTGGGGAATATGTGCTACTTTACAAAGGACAACAGTTTTCTATTGATTTCCGATTTAACATTACTGCTGAGAGGACGTTATGAGGGCTGTCACTTGGAAACTTAAAAGCTGCACTTCACACCAGTGGTGTCACCTACACAGCACAGGGTTATCTATGCTCACCTGCATGTTGGGTGATTAATGCGGTTACAGTCATGTTGTCCTAGGTGTATCTTGTCAAAGGAGTGTTGGCTAGTAGTGCACACAACACGATAAAAACAATCTATACTCCTTCCTTGTGTCATTCCATGATGATGGAGTGACCTACCAAGCACGACCAGGACCGTGTTGTCTATCATTATGAAACCCTTGCAGACTCTGTTCTTCTGAGAGTGTCTCTACCCAAACCTACTGCCTTGCCACAGCCTGTTTGCAGTTAAGGTCATCTTTTAAAGTGGCTTGTGTTAGCTTGCATTGTCCTATCCTCATGTATAAAGGCAAGGCATTTTATTTGTACTACGTATTTTCAGCAACTGGGCAATTCAAAATACTTTAAATGACTGAAACCACAAAAGATGAGATGAAGAGGAAAACAAGGAGAGATTGAAAAATAGACAACAGTTTATGATGTTTCATTTATTAATCAAAGTCAACTCTAAGCAAATGGGGTTTTAGTCTTCATTTAAAGGAACTCATTGTTTCTGCATTTTTGCAGTTTTCTGGCTGTTTGTACCAGATTAGAGGAGCATAGAAACTGAATGCTGCTTCTCCATGTTTGGGTCTGATTTTAGGGATTCAAAGTATCCCTAAAATACTGAGTGTTCTAAAAGGTTGATACAGTGACATCACATCTTCATTGTATTCTGGTGCCAAGCCAACCAGTTGGTTTGGTTAAAAGTGTCTACCAAATGTGTTGGCATAAATATAACTTCCAATAAAGAGTTAGTTTCTTGTGAATAACAATTGTTTTGTCTCTAGATTTTTCCAGTTTCAGGGACAGTCGTAGAGATTATGATCTTTTTCCGGAGGGGATATATATTTGATGCTTAATTTGGGGGTTTATAGACATAAACTGTCTTGTCAGTGGGAGGTGGGGAGCAAATGTCCAGAGAGCTCTCCCTAACCAGTTCTGCGCATCAAGCATACTCCACATGCAAATTCTTGTTGAATTTACATGTGGAGTTTGACAAAAAAGCCAAAGACAGGCCGTGTTGTTCTTTAGATGTTGTCGAGATCATCCCACTTCCCCATGCTGGAGATTTTAGTTTAATAGTGACAATAAATAAAG